>NC_139334.1:37280000-37520000 GCF_056507025.1 Lutjanus erythropterus | reverse complement strand
TGCCTGTTTTCTGCTGGACAGGTAATTCATCCTACACACATAATTGTAGTTTGTTGTGAGATAGCTTTCGCTCGCCATTTTGTCCGCTGACGGCCACCGTACTCTTGGTGAGACAGGGGCGGTGTCGGGGTAAATCCTCTTAGTTGCAATCTAAGGTGTGAACACTAGATGCCACTGGAAATCACACACTTCTCCTTTAAACCAAGGGTGTCAAACTTACGGCCCTCGGGCCAAAACCGGCCCACCAGAGGGTCCAGTCCAGCCTGCGGGATGACTTTGCAAAGTGTGAAAATTACAGAGAAGACATTAATCTTAGGGTTGAAACCGTTCCTGGAGTAATTCGAGTAATTCGATTAGTAAAATCCGTTTAAATCCGAACAACTGTACAGCACACTGTGTTTCACATGTGAGACTTATTAAAGACCAGAGTATTGATGAGCGCTGACATTTAAATTTTGATGTAATTTATTATCACAGGGCTGCAGCATCTCTCCTCTCTGCGTCAGTGCAGCTCCTCCATACACACACGTACAGTACAGACACACAGAGGAGGTCAGTGTGATTCTCTGACCCTGTCTGTATCTGATCTGTTGACTTTCTTCATCAGCAGGATGTTTTCTAAAGACAAAAAGACTAAACCTAACTCACATTCTGGGTTTTTCCCTACATATTAATCCACCTATGATTCAGTTTTCACAGCAGCAGCAGAGAAGCTGCGTGTGAAGGAGACTGTTGTTAATGACGGAGTTTATTACAACAGTCGAAATTAACGTGATGGTTAATGACATCGACACCAACCAGATGCACTTATAAAATTAAACAACTGTATAAGGAGGCCTGTATGTAAAACAGGAGAGTCTGTGTTTCTCTGTGAGAAACTTTTAGACCTTCTCACAGCAGAGTGAACAGGTGAGGAGAGGAGGGCAGACTGATCACTAATCAATCACTGATACCGTCGTCCTCTCGGTCTGATTAAAAAATAAAAATGCCAAGATTGGTGACAAACCAAACCTGGGTGTCCACACAAATAAAGTGTTTGTGTGAAACACTGCAGAGTGTAACATTGTGCTGTTTACAGACAGTCTGCTGTCTGTAGTTTGACAGAGAGACAGAGAGGGTCGTGTCTATAGGGGGAATACTAGACCCTTGAAAGATGATTATTTTAGCAGAAATAACGGAAACAAATCTCGCGAGAGTTGTGCAAATAAAGAGTTACCTTCTGCGCAGCTCCAAAAATAGAAACTCATGTCGTGGTGCCGATGTTTTTAATGTGGCGGGCCGCCATAAATGAAACACTATTCACTGAACCACAGAGAGTCACTGAAACACTGATCACTGACCTGCTGTGATGGAAAAATACTCTGATTCTTTACTTAAGTAAAAACACTAATGTCACAATGTAAAAATAACTAATTACAATTAAAAATTTTACATGTTATTGTTTCCTTTTTTGAAAAATCAACATTTTTATTGCTGTTGTTGTAACTTTAATGGTATTCATATTGGTATTTTTGGATGACTAAATACAGACCTGCAAACTCATAAGAGGAGAAAAAGGTGGCATGTTGGTAAACCAGTCCCCTGTCCTCTGGGGGTCTGGGAGCGTCCTGCTCCAGAAGAAAAATGTTGTGATTTTAACATGTGAACAAAACATTCTGGTGACTGTTTCAGTTAAAATAGTTAGTTCCATCTTCTGTTTATGGTTTCTGCGGACATTACTACCTTTACTTTTACCATTGTACTTGGAAAAAAAGTAAAAAGTAAAGTAGAAACAGTAAAATTAAATCTACAATAAAAGTAAAGTTACTTTACTGAGTATTTTTACTTTAGCAATTTATAGTTGTTCATTTAATAGACCTGTCTTATCTCCTTTTTTTGTTGCATATTACCATTGTTCTTAAATAAAGCAAAAATAATGTAATAGAAAAAAATGCAGAACACACAATATTTATTGTCTGATTACTTGATTAATCACCAGAATAATTGATAGATTATGCTTTAATTTTACTGGTCCGGTCCACTTGACAAAGTCAGATTGGGCTGTATGTGGCCCCTGAACCAAAATGAGTTTGACACCCCTGCATTAAACTGTCTGGCCCTTGGAGAGCACATCCTAACCTGGTATGTACTGCTAAAGGGCTACCAGGGGGTCCAATGAGTATTGGCTCTGTGGCTGTAATCAGATTGGCATAGTCTTAGCTGATGAGGACCTGAGGGCATGCATGATCAATAGACTGTAATGGAATACCTCTGACATGTTGATACTGCTTTTGCAGCTGCTTCACAGGGTATGTGTGCTCTGACAATTCAAGATTGACTGCAGTGAATGCTCCATTGATGACATGTATCTTGGTTGGCTGATTGATAGGCGAAATTTCAGAGGATACAGACTCTCCATTCAGTTGCACTCGATCTTGTCTCACAGTGCATAGTAAGACGGTTTCAGGCTGCATTGTGAAGCCCAAACAATGGACAGCTTGGGGAAGCAGGATAGATCTGTCTGCACCATCATCAAGAACTGCATAAGCTGTGAGGGTCCTGTCCATTGTGAAGACATACAACTTTCAGCATGACTTTATGGGAGTAGTTGGGTTTATTCATGTAAAGGAGCTCTGTGAACAGATTTTTTTACATTGACGTCATGGAGAACTGTCAGGTGAAGTTCCTTACAGATGTTACATGGCCTCCTTAACGTGCCTTTGTCTATTTTGTGTATTCTTCCTCATTTACTGCATCTCTCCTTCTCTTTGATCCATTTCTTGCTGTGGTAAATTAATGAGCCATGTGACTGTGTGGATGGCCTTTGCTGTGGCTGTGGGTTAGGTGGCCTTGTCCACATTGAGGTGGGTTGAAGGCTGTGTTGGGTCTGCTCACGTTGTGCTCAGTAGGAAGAGCCTGACCTTCAAAAGTCGGCTCATCAGTGGGCTTGGTGCCATCAGTCTTTGAATCAGCCATATTAGTTCATTGTGTGGAGTGTGGCTCAGTCTCCGGCTCAAAGGACCATTTGTTGAGTATATAAGGTTCTAACTGGAGACACAGACCTCCAGGAGACAACCGTTGCATTCAACTGTGATTTATTGTTGTTCAGAAATGATGATAAATGCTGATCTGATGCTTGTCATGATGTTTGCTATGGTTCTAAACAAAGAGAGAAATAAGTTATAATATTTGCAAAATAAATCATTGCATCATTGAATAATCATTGAAAAGTCTTTGAATTGTTTGTCATTAAAGTACAATAAATGTCAAATAATAATAAGCTGCATGTGTACTGAAATATAATATTTAACAAGTTAAAACAACCAGACTTTCTCAAATTTGATCAAATTAGTCAAATGTTATCCTTAACTTCAATCAAATTATGTACACATCATAATATAAAAGGAAATGTTACTTATGTTGATAGATTCTCAAAGACGCATAGCAAACACCATCAAACATTCAGGCAGAATGGAAACGTTTTGAGACAAAGAGGAAGAAATGTGGTCCTGCCCTCTACTTATAGATTTAGATGTGGGAGGAGCTACCAAAAGTAGGTCAAACTGAACCACCTCTTCATGTCTCCTTGAGGATGTGAGGTGACTACACTTGCAGTTTCTGACAATCTTACAGGTTTCACTATGAAGTTTACATCTGACAACATCCGGTGATAATCTGTTCACCCTAAGCATACATGTTGGACCCTCAGTGAAATATGGAAACTGCTTAGCTGATGACATGGTTCTGAAAACTTTGTACACACATATTAATAAGTCATTCAAATTAAGGCCAATTTACTATAGTGTTACAGGTTGTTGTTGTCTTCTCGGGTATCTGAATAGAAACTGTATTTTGGCAAAGAGGGCTCTGCAAATATTCAAATAAATACACCCTTCAGGCATAACATTATGACCACCTGCCTAATATTGTGTTGGTCCCCCTTTTGCTGTCAAAACAGTCCTCACCCGTCGAGGCATGGACTGAAGGTGTGCTGTGGTATCTGACACCAAGATGTTAGCAGCAGATCCTTTAAGTCCCGCAAGTTGTGAGGTGGGGCCTTCATGGATCAGACCTGTTTGTCCAGCACATCCTACAGATGCTCCATTGGATTGAGTCAACATCTCAAACTTGTTGTTGTGCTCCTCAAACCGTTTCTGAACTATTTTTGCTTTGTGGCACGGAGCATTATCCTGCTGAAAGAGGCCACAGACATCAGGGAATACCGTTTCCATGTAAGGGTGTACATGGTCTGCAACAATACTTAGGTAGGTGGTACGTGTCAAAGTAACATCCACATGGATGGCAGGACCCAAGGCATTGCCCAAAGCATCACACTGCCTTCCTTTGCTCCATGGCCCAGTTCTGATGTTCATGTGCCCATTGTTGGCAGTTTCGGCAGTGCACAGGGGCCAGTATGGACACCCTGACTGGTCTGCGGCTATGCAGCCCCATACACAACAAACTGCGATGCACTGTGTATTCTGGCTGCCCATGACCCTGTCACCTTTTCACCACTGCTCCTTCTTTGGACCACTTTAGATACTGACCACTGCAGACCAGGAACACCCCACAAGAGCTGCAGTTTTGGAGATGCTCTGACCCAGTCGTCTAGCCATCACAGTTTGGCCCTTGTCAAACTCGCTCAAATCCTTATGCTTGCCCATTTTTCCTACTTCTAACACATCAACTTTGAGGACAAAATGTTCACTTGCTGCCTAATATATCCCACCCACTAACGGGTGCCATGATGAAGAGATATTTGGTGTTATTCACTTCACCTGTCAGTGGTCATAATGTTATGCCTGATCGCTGTATACTTACTGTTTTGAAGTGGATCTGACCATCTGTTTACTGTCACAGGTCAAGCGGGAAATAATCAAATGAAATCAAAACAGAAAGAGCAGAGTTTGAATTGAAAATACAAAAGAAATTGATAAAGGACTGAGAAAGTGAAAAGGTGGAGCAAAAAAGGTCAGAGAAAAGTTCAGTTTCACAAAGTCATAACTATGTTATTGATTGCATTGTCATTGTTTTTAGATTATATAAAATTGGTGATACTATCAGGTTTTAGCAGATAGTCACTTTATGGCATGGCATTTTTCCAGGAGGATTAAAAATAAACTGTAAACTGTAAATTCAGGATTCAAGATTCATTATTATCACACTGGCTATACTAGTAAAATCATGTGGAAAAACTTTTGCTGAGAAGCACCATTAAGAGTAAGTTAAAAATAGGTAAGTTAAGTAATAAAAGACAGAACAATAATGATAAGATAAATATGAGTAATAGTGCATACAGTAATGAAGTAAAAATACTCAGTAGTGTCAATAAGACTCTGCACAAGACATAATCAAGAGCAAATAAATGTAGAAGCAGTGAAGTTTGCATATTGAATGCTATTGCATAGATTGTACTGCACTTACATGTCTGTATGTTAGTGAGTTGTGTGAGTCAGTTGTGTGTATGTGTATTAAATGTTGTATACAGTTTTTGAGGAAATATTGCACACAGATCTATTGCACTTGTGTGTGGCTTATTTGTTCAATAAAAAGCTAACCTGATGGTATGGAGCACCCAGCGCAACGCCCTCTCTCTACATTGCCAACTTTATAATAATGCATCCGAGCCAATTTTGGTTCAGTTTGGTTGTATGTTGCTGGAGAATAATTCAAAAGCATGATCTTTTTGCACCAGCGTGGCTTGTCACAGCTTTATCAGCAAACTATTCTCTTTATTTATTAATGCAATCTCAGGTTGTTCCATGTGATCAGCGGCTGGAATAAAGATATGAATCATACTAGTCTGACCCACTGAATGTACTTTGTGGGTAATCCCTAGGAAACAACGCCAACCACTGAGATAGTAACCCACACATTGAAAATGGCAAATTAGCACCTGGGATGGTACCAACATAAACACCAACCACCAAAAAAAGTTCCCCTCGATACTATTATGCAGGGTCACTGTTGCTGCATCTTGGGTTTAGCACTACCCAATCATATCTATACACCCAAGATGACTGTGGGTGGTTTAGAGAAATACAAACAAGGCAGGGCATTTTTTCCCTTATTGCAGAATGATCTCCAGTACTGAGTGCTGTGGATATCTGCATTTATTAAGGCTGTATCAATAATCTAAGATGTCCTCCTGCTGGTGTCTGCACAGTTAAATATGTTTTCTTTCTGTCAGAATCAGACAGCTGCTGCCATATATTCTTGCACAGGAGGAAAAACATACTTTATTATGAGATACAGTAAGCTGTCACTGCAAATATGAGGTTCTCTTGTGTTTGTCATAGTTTCCGTTTAATTCCATTCAGTTTGATTGTGCTAAATTCAGTGTTGTCATATCAGTGCTACATCATGTGATGCTCAGCTTCCTTTCAATCACTTGTCACCTATAGGAAATAGTGAAAACATTCTACATTTCATACACTTGCATTTCATACACATAGAGGCTATAACAACATGAGGCTGTTGTTTCAAACTCAAAGAATAGGCCTAAACAGAGCAAATAAAATAAAAATAAAATGAAATAAAACAAGATTTTTTAAAATAATCACACAATCATCAGGATGACACGGGCAATGTTTTTCTGCTTCTTATACACACTCATTCAAGTATCACATATCACATGATTAAAAAATGAATAATTTTAAATATTTGCTAAACATGTTTAGCAAACTTGTTTTTTATTTTTTATTTTTTACTGCAGAGAGATAGAGAGATTAAAAACTGGATGATGTTTCAGACCTTTCCCTGAAAAAGTCAAATGAGCCTTTCAGGGAAGCTAAGCTCTCCTTAGCTACCCCATAATTCAAACTATGAGAACATTATATAAATTGAACTTAGAAGTAAGGCTGTTGCAGTGATAGTATTTTCCCTGTAGTTATTTTAGGTTGGCTCATAAATGTGGTATGCGGTATTAGCACAATTCTTTTGTTTGTTTCTGCAAATTATTTCATTTGTTATAAATTAAGTAATTTGGTGCAGCAACCCTAAGTATACCCCACTAGGCTTAATGATCTGAGGAAACTAGTTGCTTGGTGCCAGTCATAGTAACACGATGTTGCAATTTGGCCATTTCGTTTTCACATGTAGCCATATCATTATCTTGAATATTTTAAACCACTGATCCATTCACTGGACATGCACTGAACAAAGGCTCATCCTCTTGAAAAAAAGAAACAAGCATGAACATAGCAGCTCATCTTACTTTCCTCTGCAGTTGGCTTGTCTATAGTGTGGCATTTCAAAATTGTGGTTATTGCAACAGGCCTGTCTGGAGGAATAACTGAGTTTGAGTACCATAATACTTACCCTCCTTAAGTGGCCAACTAACAGCAAGAATCCATCCTCTGGTCAGTGCCTGGGATCAAAACACACAGATTTTAATTAATACTGAGCTTTTTTTTTTTTTTTTTTTTTACCAAGATGTGTGTCAGAAGCTGGCACCCTGTGGCAATGACCAGCTGACTGCTAAGTCTGTATCTTATTAGGTTGGATTGGCGTCATGGATCGCTGTGTTAGTGCAGGTCATCTTCCAGCTGGTGCAGCTGAATAAACCCTGGGTTTCTGTGAATTAGGAAGTCCAGGACCCAGCGGATAGCCCACGCAGTGTCAGGTTTCATGCAGCATCTGTGACCTGAGCTCACAGGCTGGGTGGGACAAGGATTGTAATGAATGACCTAAATGTTTTTTTTCAAAAGTGCACTAATGAGGTGAATCCAGGTATAAGCCATTCTTAGTGTGAGAGCTGAAACACATTATCTTGGCTCTTTATTTTTATAGGCCCTTCTCACTTGAAGTGTTAACTTCCATTTTTCCAAGAAACTGTTTATTTTTACTTCTGTTTTAGCTTCATACTGAACACACATGCTGGAATGTTCTACAACAACCTAAAGTAATTTCAAAGGGTAAAATTAACAAATAATAATGTTTGTTTATTTATGTATAACATATCTGCATGACATTTGCAGTTCATTTATTGTATTGTTTTTTGCAGGCATTAATGTAAAATAAATTATTTACACATGAAGCTGTTTTAGAGACGTCCTACTGTCTCCATATATCGTGTTTTCACTCCTGGAAACAGGAGATCTGTCTCCTCACTTTAAAATTCTTTTTTCTTTGTTTCCTCCTGGTAAATCTGCTGTCATGCTGCCTCCGCTTACGCTGCTGGCGCACCTGCCTCTTAAAGTTGATGAGAGCTGACTTTCTGATTGGTTTATTGCATGTTTGACCTAAACTCGCCTATGAATTAATGAGGGCACTTGGACACATCTGATAGGTGTATCCCGCTTTGCGCTGGTGGCACAAAGGGCGGGGCAGGGCAAAATATCACTCCCACCCCTGGCACAGGATGGCAAAGGTGGATTTGGACACGCCTTGAATAAATGAAATCCATTGCGCCTCGTGCTTGCCACTTGCGCTTTCAATCAGCGTAAGATAGGTCCCAAAGTTTTCAACAGTGTTGTTTAGACTAGTGTGATAGGTGCTGACTCTTAATCAGAGGTTAATGTTAAAACTAGGGTTGCCAAACGATTAATCTCAATACTACTCTATGATTAATCGTGATTAATCGCAGTTAAAATACTACATATTATACATACTAATATTACTTGTATTTTCTTCTATTCTTTCTTATATAGTATTGAAGGATGCAATACAGTTAATCCATTACAATTTAAGGATGCAATTTTACAGATTGGTGAAAAATAATAACACATCAACAGTTACAACTAGTCTGATTGTCACTGTTACTGACACTGTCAAACCAAGAGTTTAACAGTGTTTTCCACTCTCATGTGTGATCAAACCACCGATTGCAGCGAGTTTTACCTGATTATGGGCAGAGTCGGACAGCTCTTCACCAGAAGGCAGGTGGGATAAAGCTGCATTCAAGACGTAAATACAAGACAAACTCCGTTCTGCACTGATTCAAAATGGGACGTAATATTTAATCCTCAAATACAGGACGATTCTGTATTTCAGTGGACAGGTGACAACTCCAGTGGCGACACAGACCACAAACTGTATACACAGACAGACTCTACCTAAGTCACCTGACACAATTAATGGTGTGTTAATTTTTTTTAATGCGTTATTGTTTCCAAATTAATCTCATGCGTTAATGCGTTAACTTTGACAGCCCTAGTTAAAACATTTCAACAATGTGAACAAGCATGGCACAGTCATCAAGAGGATGCTATTGCACTGTTCCTTGTTTTCTAACAAGAAACAAACATTCCCCCCTTTGAGTTTCCATGATTTTCCTGTGGATGCAGAAATATGTGCCCGTTGGGTCAAGGCAATCAAAGGAGGTAAGGGACAGAGTCTTTTCCAGTAACTATTTGTTTTACTCCCAGTCTCCCATTCTACCCTACTAAGGGCAGCCATGTTGCAGGATGTTTTGTCACTCGGTCCAGCTGAGGGTGTAGCAGCTGTAGAATGGAACAGTTGGCTTGGGAACTATCATTACACACACAGTGGCAGGCTTGCTCTCCATCTCCAACAACAAAAAAAAAACTGTCCATGCTTCTTTTTTTTTGAAGATACAGTGCATATAACAAAATACTGCTGTAATAAAATATCTGCACATAAAAATGCATGCCCTTACAGAGGTTACAATTTTGAAATCAGTAAATACAGTGAAAGCAAACAGCAAATACAGTAAAGCAGATTAAAACAGATATGCCCTGGAACAAAATTTAATGTTTTTACTAGATGTCTTTCCCTCTAGGTTACATTTAGATATAAGCATATCTTCAGAAAAAAAAGTTTACATCAAATAATGTGCTTATTTTCATGTTGTTAGGCTACTCATCCAATGCAGTCTTTCCTTAAAAGTACACAAAAATATATAACAGATAACAATGTACAATAATGCAATAATGCAGCAGAGACCAGCAGGAAAAGTAAGCCAGTGCATGTTGTCTCACAGCAAGATAGTGACACATGTGAGGGCATTATGACAATAACAAAAGTAAATGGGGAAAATGAGACTGAACCAAGTTAAAGAGAGCCACAGTCAGAACCAACAACTCTTTGCAGGAATGATGATGGACAAAAAACTGGTTAACTTCCAGATAGACTGTGGGGCCACATGTAACATCATCCCCCTAAATCTCCTAAACCCGAACACACAGCTGCAGCACACAGAAAAAGTGCTGGCGATGTATTAGACAGCAACACCAGATTGCATCTACTTGGTAAATGTAAGGTCAAAGTCAGAAACCAGACTGTATAGACTGGAGTTTCAAGTGGTGGACCAGAATGATAGGATCCCCTTACTAGGCAGGAAGGCCACTGAAGCCATGAAGTTAATTAAAGTGCAGTATGAGAACATCTTGGCTGACAGCATAGTGAAAAATGAAGTGTGTACTGTAACACATGAGGAATGCAATGACAAACACATGACAATGCAGAAAATCGAAACTGAATTTGAGGACGTGTTCACTGGTGATGGATGTATGGAGGGTGAATATACCATTGAAATAGACAACAGTATGGCACCAGTGAAACTGCCAAAACACAGAGTGCCAGTTGCTATGATGGCACCACTTAAAGAGGAACTAAAGGATTTGGAGATGATTTGGATTAAGGTAACATATTTGTATATGTATACTCCTTCATTCAATGTTAAATAACATCTAAAAGCACTTAAAATTTAAGCTGACTGCATTTTGTTGGATATTAGATGTCTAATGTCAATTCTCCTACATTTTTATTGAGTCAGCTATGGATTTTCATGTGTTTTATTGTGGGTAAAAATATCCCTTGAGCATCGCTAGCTAAAAGTAACGTATGCCGTCTTTCCAGAGACAGAGCATGTACTGTTGTTCACAAGCAAATATGATTTTGCCCTGTCATCCTTTGTCTTAACTGCAGGTACGTATGTGTCCCAAAATGTTTTATATTGTTGTTGTTATATATTTTTGGGATTGTAGTAACATTTTAAAAATATGCCACTTGAAGTTATTTTGTGTGGAAAAAAACGGGAAAAAAAGTAACAGTCCAGTTTATGAAATCTATTGTAATTTTTTATGTATATTTTTATATAAATGTACACATGAAAAATGTCAAAATCGTGTGTGTGTGATCGTGTTGAGAGAGAGCCCACGTAATGTTGTCCACAAGCAATGATGATTTTGCCCATCTTTTGTCCTAACTGCAGATGGAATAAACCTGAACTGTTGCCAGCCCAAACCAGCTCTATGAGGTTCATTTAGGAAGGCATCTCATACAGTGGTATATGTAGACCCGAAACCACTGAATTGAGCACTCAAAAGAAGCCATTTTCTGCTCCCTACAATACATGACATCCTCCCAGAACTATCAAAGGCAAAAGTATTTACCATCTGTGATGTAAAACACATCTTTTGGCATGTCAAATTAGAGGAAAAGTCAAGCTACTTCACCACATTCGCAACCCTATTTGGCCGGTACCGTTGGCTGAGAATGCCAATGGGAATAAGCCCAGCACCAGAAGTCAGGAGGCTAATGCAAGCACTGGAGGGCTGACATCAAACTGAACTTTGATAAGTTTAAACTATGACGACAGGAAGTACCATATATTGATCACCTGCTGACCGTGGATGGACCCAGAGACTGTCCGAGCAGTCAGAGAGATGCCGAGGCCAACAGATGTCAAGGGAGTATAGAGACTGGTGGGTATGACTCAAAATTCTATGATCACCTGTCAAACACACACAATGGGAACATGTGGGAGTTGAGTGACACACATGAGGAAACATTCCAGAGGCTGAAGGACAAAATAGCCAATGCTTCAGTTCTGAAGTACACAAACCGGGAGGACAAGCTGACCCTACAGTGTGAGGCATCAGAAACAGGACTGGGATCTGCACTTACACAGAGAGGTAAACCTGTAGCATTTGGGAGTAGGGCACTTAAACCTACTGAGAGGGGCTATGCCCAGATTGAAAAAGAATGTTTAGCTATACTGTTTGGGATGGAGAAGTTTTATCAATACACCTATGGTAGAAAAGTGACAGTCCACAGTGACCATCAGGGGTGGAAGTAACTAATTACAAGTACTCAAATTACCGTAATTAAGCAGTTTTTGGGGTACTTGTACTTTTATGAGTAAATTTTTAAGTCTGTACTTATACTTAAGTACTCATTTCACCTTGTAATCAACTTAGTTACCTTCAAAATGATAGATGAGTACTGAGTACAATTTGAATTAATATCCAAACCTTTCATCTGCATTTTTGTAGCCAATCAAGTGATCTCATCATAAATGAGCCAATGAAAACAATGACATACAACTGACAAACAAAACAAAATGGTGCAGCAGCAAACATTTGGAGTAAGGATGTTAATGATCAATCATTGATCGATTAATTGCCATTAAGAATTTATCAAATTAAAAATGTATTCATTCATGTTTAATCAATAGTCATGGAAGTAACTGCACCTCATTTGATACTGTTTTGTCTAGTGGGGCCATTTGTTGAATAAGGAAACTTAAACTTTGTCTTAAAATGAGACAAAAAATGGCCAAAACACAGAAGAAATGGAAATAAAGCATATTATGTATCTTAGAAATTATTAATGATTAAACAGTTGTTAGCATTTTCAACTATTGGTTCAGGAAAATACACAAAATGTACAACTCTTGTTTGGTGGTCACAGAGAGATGACTGTGACATCAACAGTTAAAAGTAACTAATACTCAGAGTAGTTTTTGAGAGCAATGTAACAGTACTTGTACTTGAGTACAGATTTTAAGTACTCTTTCCACCACTGGTGACCATAAGCTGCTGGAGAAAATTCACAAAAAACACTACTTTGTGCACCAAAGAGACTGCAGAGGATAGTACTCAGGCCGCCCAAGTATGACATCAGCATCATCTATGTTACCAGGCCGAGATATGCTGCTGGCAGATCAGTAGAGCATACTTACCAGAGAACACTAAGGGAGACATTGAGACTGTAAACATGATCAGCTGCTTACCCATCTCCACTGAGAGACTGAGCTCCATTCGATCTGCTACAAAAGGGGACACAAAGTTGCAGAGAGTGATACAAATGATTCTGACAGGATGGCCACAGAACAAAAATGACAAAAACCAACAGACATCCAGCACTACCACTCATTCCAGGATGAACTGAATTTCCAGGATGGCATCGTGTTCAGAGGAGAGAGAGCAGTGATACCTGATGCACTCAGAAATTACATCACTCACCGTATCCACTCCTCACATCTTGGAGTTGAAGGGTGTCTCAGGTGGGCAAGAGAATGTGTATACTGGCAAGGGATGAATGAGCACATAAAGACTTTCATCTTCAAATGCAACATATGCAGTAGACCCAAAACAACAAAGAGAAACACTGCACCCTCATGATATGGTATTCCAACCCTGGGTCAATGTGGAAACAGATTTGTTCTCCTTTCAGAATAAAGACTATTTAATAACTGTGGATTATTTCCCCAACTTTTGGAAGATCGATTATCTACCAGACACAAAGAGTAGCACAATAATCAGAAAGCTAAAGGCCCACTTCACACGACAGAGAATACCGGATGTTGTCATTTTTGACAAGGGGCCGCAGTACACCTCTCACGAGTTTCAATGATTCAGCAAAGTGTGGGAATTCGGACACAGGACATCCTCACCTCAATATTCCCAGAGTAATGGCAAAACTGAATCTGCAGTAAAAACAGCTAGGAGTGTCATGCTGAAAGCTAAGGCTGCAGGACACCTCAGACTGAATCATGTTATTACATCACATATGGGAAAAAAAGAAAAAAACTAAGGAAAATCTGTTGAAGATTTGTGTTAATATATTATTCTAAAAAGAGAAAACATAAAAAGTGTCATGTGTATGCACAGATTTTTGGTTTATAATATTTTAATAATGTCTAATTTTATAGACAATGTCATTGATTAAGTGATCCAGAGAGGATAATTTCATTTTGATTATTTTATTTGTTTTTAAGTGATATCTGAATTTATTTGCTGAGAAAAGTTGGTTTGTTTAATAACAACATTGCTCATTGTGAATATGTTATATGTTTAAGAGTAAGGGACTACACTTCAAAGAAGAAAAGTTATACCAAAAGAATTGTTCCTAGTTATGTTGTTCGGGGGACCGTTTGAGTGTGACACAGTGTTAGAGCAGTGAGATCTAGTGAGAGCTAAATGTGTTGCCTGCTGGAATTTAAGTCCCACCTTGCTGTGAACAAGCTAAAACGTCATCCATTCTCTATACTTTATAAAGAACAGAACAGAATGAAACACCTTACACTGGGATGGGTTAAATGCAGAGATTCAATCTCATTGTATGTGAGAATAATACTCTGATGATGTGACTTTAAAGATGTGATCAGAAGCCATCTTTAGCCTGTAGTTCTACACATTCATTTTTGTTATTTTGCTAATGAAAGTACATTCAAAATGTTAATTTGTATTAAGTCAAGATGCAGTAGAATAACAGATGTTCGACACATGAGCAATTTAGGCTCTTTGGAACTGTTTGGTGAAAGGAGCTGCTGCAGGCCAGTGCTCAGTGCCTACAGCTAGGAATGTGTCTTTTCATTTGCCCAGAAGTGAGTGTGAGTAATTCAATCTGTGCACAGAGAAGGATATAAAACTAGAGCAAAGCATATAAAAAAGGATATGGCATATAAATGAGACAAACAAAAGTTAATGTTTCTCTGATACCAGAGGTGCATTAAAAAACATCTGTTTTAGAGTTCACTTGTTTGCATGAAAATGTGTTCTCCATTACACTGCTGGCACCATAATTCACTGCCAAATTAGACTTGGCATTAACTTCAGTACTGTTTCTCACTTACAAGTTTTGTCAGTTTTTACCTTTCAAAGCTTTAAAGGTGAGGAACTAAGAATTTTGTTTTCTAAGAAACATTTGTTGTTTTCGGGGGATGTAACAGTGGAACACATTTAATTAATTTGTTAAAAAGCTAATAAAACACAAAATATGATATGGTATAGAGTAATATGTTGTAGCCATTGTTAGTAAATATTTGATTGATTGATTTTGATAATAGCAAGCAACAGGAATTCACAGTGCATATTGCATTAATCTTTACACTACATGACCAGGAGTCATGCATTACTTGAGCATATGTCTTGCAACTTTATTATTATTAAAACATTCCCCAATAGTTTTTCTTGATTCAGTTTCAAAGGATAGTTCAGTATGATGAACAGCCTCATCACTGTAAAAACAATAACTAGTAATTGTTGATTCCATTAAAGTTTTCAAATCAAACTGACTCAGAAATAAAGCTTTCCATTTACAACCTACAAAAACTTGTCTGCCCAGCAAATTTCTCTCATTGTTGTCCTAACTAAGATTTTCTAAACAGCACAATAAAGATTATCAACTTCTGAGTAGATTTTTTGAGTGAAGTTGGGAACCAGTGGGAAACCCCATAGATGACTGACGTGCGCATGCACACATGGTCTGAACAAGTTTGAACTAAACCAAACGGACCTTCTACTGAACCTGAGCAGACCTGAGCCATGTGATGGTGGTCCGTAGACATTTTCTGTACTGAAAACCCCCAAGAAAACTTGACCAAATGTGGCCAAAGTTGGATGTGAAGTGAACTGTTTCAACCATTACAGATTTTCGCCTGGTCTGCAGTTTGAGTGTAGTATTTGGACATTTTCTGGACAGAAGCGGGAGCTGACGACCATTTTGCCCTTGCAGGTAAGCTAACTAAGTGTATTGTTAGGGTTTTCTACAAGCGCCTAACGATATTTCCTGCACTTCACCTACTTCTATGCTAAGGTTTTATTTCAGAGCATCGGCCCAGCTCGTTCGACCCCCGCAAAAAGTAATGTCTGATACTGTTTAATGTTAATCATGTCTGAAATTCAGATACAGACTTTCATCAGTAAATAACGGTATCTCAGACTGGCTTTTTTACTGCACGCCTGCCGTGGTAAAGCTTATTAGCTTATTACCCGTTTTGTAATCAGTTTTAATGTTATCCTTGTGTGGAGACATGATGTTAACATTGACCAACAAACAAACTCCCGCCCATGTAAGCTACTGGGGTGCAGGTAGGCGTTGTCATGGAGACGCTTTCATGGGTCAATGTATGGCAGACATGTGCGCCAATTATATGGAAAGTGATGTAAGTAACTTGCATATTAGCTAACGTTGTTTTTCTTTTTTCAATAGACACCGTTTATCCAGTGCTGCACTGTTACTTTACAGTAACGTATAAAGCTAACTTGACAGTTTGACAGCTGGTGTGACACTGTCTAATGTCCTTAATTATTGTAAGTTAATTGTCACATACAAATTAAAGTTGTGCTTCATGCTCTGTGTTATAAGACTGCTAGGAGACAGAATATTTGAGGAATAATTGTTGTGTGTTGTTGATGTCACATTACAGATAGTATTAATGTTTTCATAGTTATTGTATTTTTTATCATAGTAACAAAGACAATAATAATAAGTTTAACCTAATAGTCTAATATTTAATACTTCAAAGTCTCTTTAAACTTTTAGGTTTTCTTATAATACATTAAGAATATATCACAATGTTTTTGACCAAATACTTTTATTAATATTGCAACAATATTGTAGTGATGACAGTTGGTGCTTTCACAAACTATGGACATAATGAGACTTTAGAATCAGTAATCATCAGTAATATGGATATAACAACTAAATGGGTAAAGGAAAATAATAGAACAGCAAGGACAGTCTGGTAAGTTAGGAAAATTACATTGGCCATTTGATATATCCTCTTCTCCCTGCATGACAAATTCCTCCTGGATATTGCCTATTCAGTCATGGCACATCACAAATTGGGGAAATAGAGCTGTATTGTTATTTTATGTTTACAAATTACAGGGACTGTTGCAAAAGTGCTTTTAGCAAAACTGATTGTGTCCTATGTGTCTCTTGTGTTTCAGGGGTGGATTTCATGCAGTGCAGATTTTGATCACACCTCTCAAAACAAAAACAAACATTCGCCCAACCTTCAGTTCTCACAGAAGTCGAAACCATAAAAATTGTACACTTGAGGATTTTCTAACAATTGCAAGAACTGTTCCTGAAGATGAGATAATTGAAAGTGAGCAATCTGATAGTGAAGCAGAAACAGATAGTAAATGATTCTGTTTTGCAAGAAATTTCTAATGCTATAGTTCAAACTAATCCACTCCTTTTAACAACTTCGGAGAAAGGTTCCCTATCCACAGATGACCGAAGGAATATATATTTCAAAGAGCACTTTTCTGTTGTAGAACCCACAGAATATCTGTACAACACAGCTCATAAAAACTCTTTTGTTTATATATCAGTCCTGGTAGCGGTATGGATGAGAAGCCCGTTTATTTTGTAATCCCTTTTTTCTCCTGTTTATGTTAGGGAGTCAGGTAAGGTACCTGTATTTCAGATATTTTATTTTATGGGTAGGTAAGTTAGTTAATTTAACCCCAGATCATTTTGTTTGTTATTTTGGGCCATGGTCACCCTGACGTCTTTCTACCATGTTTTTCTGATGTGAGTGATGAATAAATCATTCTTTGTCGGACTGCACCTGCCGTGGCACTGGTTATCCTTGGGAGTGGGGAAAGAGGGGAGACGCATTTGTGTTGTGCTCAGGTTTTCCCCCGAACCGGGCATAACAATCTGTCACTAAGATACTTGAGACTTTACACGGATGGGCAGATTTTTTGGACCACATTGTATTTAATCAAGAAGCTTTATCTGAACACATTAAGTCTTTTCAAGACGGCAAGTATTACAAGGACAATAAGCTACTGGGACAGCAAAACTTATGTATCAGTTTGGCGTTATATATTGATGATTTTGAAGTTTGTAACCCACTGGGCACCTCTAGAAAACTTCATAAGATTACTGCAGTATATTGGGTAGTTCTAAATTTACCAGCAAGATTCCGATCGAATCTCAGTTCAATTCAGCTAGCTCTCTTAGGTAAAAGTGTGGATGTCAAACACTATGGTTATGAAAAGTTTTTTGAGCCATTGATTAAAGATATAAGGTGTCTAGAACAAGAGGGAATTTTTGTGGAAGTTGTGGGTCAGTTTGTTAAGGGCACTGTATATTGTGTAAGTGCTGACAACCTTGGTGCACATGGTCTGGCAGGCTTTTATGAAAGTTTTACTGTTGACAAGTTCTGTCACTTTTGTTTGATAAGTCGCGACCAAATCGCAACCACTGAAGTTAATGACTTCCAATTGAGGGGTGTTGATCAACACAATACATTTCTGGAAGAGCTTAGGCAGACTGACAACCTCCAAAGTGTTAATGGGGTAAAAAGGGAATGTGTACTGGTGTCATCCCTTTGGAGTTGTCCTTATGTTTGAAAAATCTGATCTCAAAAGGTTTCATTACATTTGATGCATTAAACAACTTCATAAAATAATTTCCCTACAAATATTCAGACAAAGTAAACGAGCCTCAAAAAATTCCAAAAGCAAGCTTTGAAAAAGGAACAGTTGCTGGTAATGGACATGAAAATTGGACACTGCTGCGCTTACTTCCTTTTATAATTGGATGTAAGATACCAGAACAGGAGCCAGATGTGCTGATGGATTACCACCCTCTAACAGCATACACAGTTGGTGGAAAGCTGATGGTGACCCCAAGGACGTTCCTTCTCCATTAAAGCAACTCAAAATGGTATGTTCTCTCCTCTCCACCCTGTCTCCTCTTCTCCTCATCTCCCCTCTCATCCACCCTCTTTCTCTCCTCCCCTTACCAACAACTCTCTCCTCTCCTCTATTGTCCTCTGCTCCCCTTCCTCACTCCTTTCCTCTTGCTCTTTCTTTTCTTCTCCACACTCTTCTTTCTTCTCCTTACTATCTCTCTATCCCCACTTATCCCCCTCTCTCTCTCCTCTCCTCACCAACTCCTCTCTCTTCTTTCCTCTCACACACTCTCTCTTTCCTCTCTTCTTTCTTCTCTCCTCATTATGTATTAGTTTTGTGCTGAATGAACTGAAGGCCTTTCCCAAGTATAGGCCAGTTGAGTACAGTGATTGAAGGAAATGAAAAACTGGATATAGACTTTAGCTTTATTTATTTATTTTTTTTACATTTGTAGACTAAATTATTAGCAAATCAACATAATCAGCAGATGAATCTGGAAAAAGGTCCTCATTTGCAGCCGTATGGTATAGGTGTTAACTGTCTTCTAATCAGGTTTGACTATTCATTTACTCCCACCTTTTCTCTCTCCTCTTTTCAGATTTTGTTACTTACGGGTAGTTTTGTTATGGGTAGTTCTTTCCTCCAGAGAAGCCCGGTGCGTCCAGCTTCCTGAAGTGCCAGCATCTGTGGGGCAATTGATTGATATAATTAAAGAGAGACTCGAACTTCCAGGTGATTTCTCACTACAGTTTGAGGATCCAGAATTTGGAAATGCACTATGCAACCTGACGGCAATATCTGAATTACCAGCTGAGCATACAGTCCTGCATATAATGTGGAACTGTGATTCATCTCCACTTAACCAATCCAGTGCTTCAGTGTCCTCTGCTTCAGTCTTTTCCCTGGACACAGTAAGTGTTCACTCTGAAGATTTCAGGCCTAGCTGGACCGATTCTATCCAGATGAACTTAAGGCATGTCTCAGAGTGGCCCTCTCCATGTCCTATCCCCAAGTTTTCATATGATGTTGAACTGAAATTGTGTAAGGCTAATGTGACAAACGAAAAATCTAAGAAGGGCCTTGCAGTGACAAGAGACATGAAGACAGAGATTTTGGATAAAATTGCAGAGGCAGTTTTTGAAATTAAAAGCTACCCCGAGAAAGATGAGCTTGAGTCAGTTGCTTCTGCGCTGGTTCTCAAGTATCCTTGTCTGAAGGAGCCAGGTAGCATCACAGGCTACGAGGGATGGAAAGCAAGTATCAAGCACAAACTTGGAAACTACAGATCAAAGCTTCGTCAGGCAGGCTGCAATGAGGTAAATGTAAACAGGAAAAGGAAAGGGGGAGATGACAGTCAGGACAGTCCTTTCACCCTTAAAAAGCCCAAACGTGGAGAGGTCAATCATGTCCCAGATTATCCACAACACCACAATGATTCTACTCTTGAAGAGGAAAGAGTTGCTCTGGTTGATGAAATGAAGAAGAAACAAAAGAACATGACAGTCATACAGCAGAAGACGGTGCTGACATTTTCCCTCGGGCGGAGAGAGGTCGTGGAGTGTCAACCTATGGTATCTGAGGTCCAGGAGAGATGGCCTGCGCTGTTTTCCTCTGAGGAGGTAAGGCTGTCCTAATTTATTCAGTAATTCTGTTATTCAAATTAGGCACAAGTTATTATACTAGATTGACTATAATTGAAGAAGTACAGTATTTGCTGGCGTAATGTATTGGCAAACTTTATTATACCTTGTGCTACCACTCCACTCAAGGCCCCTCCAACACACTGCACCCACTACACCATCAGTCCAAAAAATTTGCAATGCCAGTGTTTTTGTTATGTTATGTCCTCCCAAGGAGTGCATCACTTACTGCAACTGTAATGGGTGTCAAAATAGTTACATTTTTATTGAATTGTCAATCCTCAAGGTCCATGTTTACAAATACCATACTCTCTTGTCAGTGTTACATCGAAATCTGTGACTCATTACATTCTTTGACCTGTCCTAATATTCTTACCCTAAACATTTCACTCCTATGGAAGCCCATTTCTGCCAGTACAAGAAAAAAGAATCCCCATGCTAAATTGAAATTGTGAAATAAAAAGTCATTATGAGACATTGAGAGAAAAACAACCAAATTTGGACTTCATCTCATAATTTTGACTTAGCATGGATTTTTTTTCTTTTACTGGTGGAAATTTGGCTTCTATAGACTGAGATGGTTAGGGAAAGAATACTAAGGCAGGTCACAGAATCTGATTGGTCACAGACTTCAGCACAACACTGGAACATGATAATATGCATTTGCATATTGATACTGGTTTTTGTGGAGGGTATTTCCATTTCTGTGCAAAAGACATAACATGGTCAGGCATTGAACATGGTGCAGACTGCACAAGACAGCTACCCAGTAATTTTCTGTGCTGAATAAATGGCAATATTTTGTTGATTGATTGTTAACATGGTTGCAATGTTGTTGTTTTTTTTAAGTTTTACATGTTGCTGGGTCTGACCTGTGCTTTATCTTCATTACTATAAAAGAGTTCTGATTTTGCATTGTGTATAAGTACACTATGTTACTATACAAATTGAAATGCTTGTTTTCCACTGAATGCTCTTTAGACATCCAACATTGTGTCCCACGGACAGCAGCACTGAGAGGCCTGCCCATTTTCCTCCGAGAAGATGCAACAAAGGTTTTCCTGAAGTGCTTGATAAGTACAAAAAAAGTAATGCAAGTAAAACTAATTCCTAATTCCCATGAGATGTTTTAAAGGATGTGTTCATCCAAAATGGAAATATACACCTCCTCAGTGCAGTCCAGATAATTTTATGGTGAGGATTGCAGTTGTCTATAACTCTCGCTCCCTTTTTTCTGCTGAGAAGCAGCTGGGCATTGTTGGTGGGTGTTCCGGAGCAGAAAATACTTTTGTACAAAACTCATCATAAGGTTGGTGGGTGAAAGCTACTGTGTCATTAATAAAATCATTTCTTTTTAAAACCTCCATGAGTCAAATGACCAGCATGGTACGGAAGTTAAGTTCAAATCAGTAGAAATGTATTTTGTCTTTAGTTTTTCTTAGCTCTCAGTAATGCATCTGTTACTTTTCTTCAGGACACTGACATTTTGGAACCAGTGCTGAATGGTGCATCTGTTGCCATCCTCACCATCCTACAAGATAACGATGCCAGTACGTCTGTGCGAGACCAGGCAGTTGTGTTGGAAGGGGACATCGTGCTACATAACATTCCAGACCTCTCTACTGCCTTGGCATACATCTTTGGCCTTCTGTATGCCCTCAGTATTGATTATCCAAAGCAGATGAGGTATACCTTTGAAGCAATTCAGGCCATCTTTTTTCAGCTCGGTGGCTCTCGATGCTCACAGCACATAAGGCCTCTGAAAACAAAGCTTTTGCTGTGACTGTTAATGGGGAGGCGAGACATGACTTTAACTTGTGTTCTTTAGCCTGTTCAAGTGCATTGTAGTTGAGTCATGTAAAAAAAACAGTAGTTAAACCGCTTTTCCTCTGATATAATCATTTGCCAGTTACCAAGAGTTGCATATTTAGTGTTTGAACTGTTAGAATTCATTATTGTCTGTATGCAAAAAAGAAAAACTTCACCTCTGTTTCAACTGGCATAAGGATGAGTTGACAATATATGGTGAGATTTTGTCATGCAGTATTTTAAAAAAATTGTTGAAGTGTTGTCCACTTCACATGAAGCGCAGAACTGGTGTTTTACCTGTTAGTTCCCTGTTCATTGATGGTAAAATTTCAAAGAACTTTTAACTGCTCTAGTTCATCATAGTTATGCCCATGTAAAACTTCAATGTCTGGGTACACAGCCAATCATTTGTGGCAGTATTCTATTTAATGTGCAAGTGGTTAAGTTCACCTTTTACAAGACAGTGACTATATGTTGCTGGACACTTTTTTTCACATACTTTGTCTCTTTTGGTTCTGGACTTCAATTTTAACATCTCCGCTGCTGTGCTCAAAGCACCCAAAAAAAAAAAGAAACCGGCAATACTTTTGTACAGAAATTGACCCAACTACCCATGACCTTCTGAAATGTACTTGAGGCACTGTTCAAAAAAATAAATAAGATTTCAGATAACATTCAGTTGTGCTTTGTTTTATTCAATATCTATTTATTGAGCATTTTTCAAGTATAATTACAGCAACATACATTTTCCTTTATTTATATAGGTAAGTTTTCAACTCACTGGAGTAAGAATTGTATGATAATTCAACAAGAATATCTGTGTTTGGTGAATTTAGGAATACATAGCATTGAAGGAATAATTGTATGTTTATTCAACAAGAATATCTGCATTTGGTGAAGGCAGAAATACATGGCATTAAAACCAGAATTTCTTCCTTAGCCTTCCAGGATTATCCTAATTGGGTGAACAAGAAGATCCAAGTTGGCAGAACTCTTGTCAGAACTTGTAAACCTTAGTTAAGTCAACAACAGTAGGCAGAAGGTGAGAAAACTCAAAAATCTCTTGCATCACGTTGCCTTGATATTTTACGTTTTCTCAACTTTTTCTTTTTTACAGTTCAATTCTTCATATTTTAAACAAAAATTAATTAAACGAAATTCATTAAAACAAGTAATTGGGTGCTTTCAAAGTCATGATATTGAGCCGAAACAGATTCCATAGTGGCATAGTCCATTCGCATTCAGAGGCTGCTGCTCAGCGCAGTAGATGGCTCCTTCAGTGCTCACTTCAATGATTAACATAGTAGGCTGAATAAAGTTCACTGATCACTGAAAGTTAGAAAGTAAAACTCTAAAAAAAATTCTCACTTATTTTGTGTGAGGCTTTGGATCGATTCTTCGGGAGATTTGGGCGTCTTTCTTCAGTGAGGAGCATTTTTTGTCCCAGCCAACTGCTGAAGGTAAATCCAGTGGATGCTGCAGTATTTCATCCAGCGCAGCACACAATTTGCATCTGCATCGTTTAATGTTTTGAAGTATTTCCACACAAAATTGGTGGCAGACATAGTGTTGCGTGTCTCATTCAGATGGTAGAGACACAAGTTACTGCATTAAGTGCATTAGTCTGTGGCTATTTTAGAACTGTATTTTTTCCTGCTTTTCCCCGCACATTAATTTTAATGCCACTAATTTTTTTTGGCCTGACCCGTAGTTTGAATCAGCAGCGAAGACACAAGCTTCTGTCAAACGACAGCGTAAACAGGCTTATCTGTTCAGGCAACTGGCTCAATGCAAAGAAATATAAGTATTCGAGGAAGGAGATGAGCGAGTGCTGATCGAGCTGCAGCTCCACCTGAAACCAGGTAAAAGTAAAAATAAGGCTGATCCACAGCAGAGAGCATGTGAATTGACTTGATATAAAAACTTTTTATGATCTTGAATCATGTTACTGTACACTTATGTGGTGCGTGATTTTTTTACTCCAAGTCTGATGTGTACTTTTAAATACTTAAATACTTCTGTAACAATAGGAACTATTGTTTGGTTCCATTTTGGCACACGGACATTTTATTGCGAGACACCGCCTGTGTCACTGTTCTGCAGGCCCAGTTTCCCTTGACCTGTCCCCTATTCTCCCAGTTTCCCTTCTGTCCCTCTGCCTCAGTAAATTTCCACTCTATCCGTCAGTCACTCCCACCTCATCAGCTCTACTCCACCCACCTGCAAGCTCAGCTGCAGCTCATCTCCAATCAGCCCAGTATAAAGCCTCTCCAGCACTCTCACTCCTTGCCAGACCATTCTTCAGTATTTCTCTGTAAGACTCTCCAGCTCTTTTTCCTGGATTGTTTTCCCTATTGCCTACCCTGCCTGGTTCCCGGATTTTCACCATAGCCTTCTGTCCCTGTCTGTGAGATCGTTCTCAACGTTCCTGGTTTCTGCCTGCCTGTCCCTGTGGCCACTTGGTGTGTCAGTTTGTCATCATCTTCTGGTCCTGACTTCTCCACCTGGTCCTGACTTACCATCCGCTCATCCCTCGTCGGTTCTGCTGCTGCTTCTTCAGCCTGCCCTCCTGTTCTGGTTCTGGTTCTGGTCTCTCGATCCTGTCCTTGGTCCTGCTTCCGGGAGTGGTTCAACATTCTCTGAGCCTTCCCTCCAGAGACTTTGTGGGGGCTTTGAGCCTGAAGAAAGAACAGTTCCCTGTGTTTCTGCCGCCACACAAGTTCCTGCTTTTCCTGTTTAAAATAACGGTCATTACCAACTGTCCCAGATTTTTGGTGTGCTGCTTTTGGGTCCTTAGAACACCTGTTACAGCCTGACGTATCAGACCAAGTTGAATGTACCTCATATGCCGAAGTTTTATTAAAGTCTACAACCCGGTTGGGTGGAAACGGTACAAAGTGTCTGCTTCTTGTGAGTAAAGAACAGGCTATAACAACTTCATGCTGATTGATTATAACAGCGAGGGAGGAGAGACAAGCTGCAGAGAAGAGGGAGGGAGAAGGAACAAGGGTGTGAGGAGCCGACCGATATAAAAACTTTCAGGATGATGAATCCTGATGTTACTGTACAGTTATGTGGTTGAAGCTATGGACTAAAATATCTCTCTGTAAAGACCAAACTGACAGACGCTCATCTTCTCCACAAAACATTTGTCGCTGTGCTGCATTATTGTAAGTCATGATGAAGAGTCCAGACTCTGATACACACCAAGGAGGGAAGAGAGACAGTGTACCGTTTGCTGTCTGCTGTGGTCCAAAATATCCTCACTAAAGTGTCAGAGTGACACTGATGTAAATGATCCTGCTGCCTTCATACAAAAATATAAATATCATGCCCCATTTCATCTTAATATAGACTGAGCTGAATAAAGGAGAGGATTTCCCCTTCAGAGGACAATGTTCTATTAAAGAAGTAAACTATTAACAAGAATACTAAATAAGTAAATGCATATAAATGATAACCTTTTCCTAAAATATTGCTGGTTCTGTGGTGTTGAAATTTTAAATCTGAATCTGAAGTATACACACACACCTATACAAAATTAGTGGTGTTTAAAGGAATTTGTGTTAACGTGTTATTAATGCGTTAATAAAAAGCCCTAAGATATACATCTATATATTATTTAGTCAAAAAAATTAACACATTTAATCACAGTTTGCACTCCAGACAACACAGAATGTTTGTCAGTGCACAAGTTCCTGGTCCTGGCGCGTCAATTGGCACAGAGCAGGTCGAACGGGTAGGAAGTCAGGCACGGAAAACAGGGGAGTATCTGGTTGATTTTAAAAATAAAAGACCCCGTGCAGACTCCTGATCATAAAGACAGACAGAAAATAAACAATTTAACAACGTAGCCTGCTTATCCATGGTGGAAGCACAAAGGGCAAGGAAAGAGAACTTAATCAACAACATCAGAGCAAGTAAACATAATCAGACAGACAAAATGATCTGCTGCTGAAACGCTTCTGAAACACTTCTGAGTTTAAATTAAGTTCTATGAAAGCTTGAATACAGCCACCATTATGATTTATAGTGCTATTGTCAGACTGATGCAAAATACACAATATTTTGTTGTTTAAATGTATGCATGTGTCTATCATTTGATTCAGTCATATACCAAAATCTATTTAAATTAAAAAATGTTGCTTCTTGTGGCAAATATTGTTATGCCATTAAAATGTGATTAATTGAGATTAATTAATCACAAAACCTCTAATTAATTAGATTAATTTTTTTAATCGCGTCCTACCACTAATATATGTATGTATGTATGTATGTATGTATATATACAGTGGTGGACAGTAACGAAGTACATTTACTTGAGTACTGTACTTAAGTACATTTTTTGAGTATCTGTACTTTACTTGAGAATTTGTTGTTTTGGAAACTTCTGACTTTCACTCCACTACAGTTCAAAGACAAATTTTGTACTTTTGACTCCATTACATTTCTAGGAAGGCTGTTGTTACTTTTTGACTAAGCACATCGTTGAAGTCAGCTGTTGCTGTTTTTTCTGTTCTAAAATGCAATTGGTCACATGCTGTGTTCCTCACAGAAAGAAACCAATCACAGTAGCTCCTCTCAAATGGGACTGATGTAAAAGCAGAAATACGTCCAGGCGCACTAACAAGCACAAGCAAGCTCTCCCTCTTTCATTCAAACAAAAAGCGGCAATGGTGACGGCAGAAGGAAGACAAAATTAAATCTCAAGATGTTATAATTATTCATTATTCCAGGTGGGCTTTAAAGTTGGATTGTTTTTTATCAGGGTGAAAAATACAGCATAATTCATGTATATACTGCTTCTGAAGACAGACAGAAATCTCAGTTATTTAACAGACTTGGAGAACTCCTTACAGTTAACTTCAATCTGCTTTTATGCAGTGATTTTAATACAGTTACATCAGAAAATGACAATATCTGTCCTTTTTGTTTTTGATTGTATTTCTATGCTGAAGTTTTTATAGGTGTTTCTATAGGCTTTGAGTCACAAATTTATTCAATTAGCATTCAAAATACACCTTCAACACAAATACACAGAAGATTTTGCCAACAACAAACATAATACGAGGGACAAAGCTAATCGGTGTAGGCTGACTTAATATGGCGACTTCTTTAGCTGCATGGTCCGAGTTACACCATAAGAAAGAAAAACGGGACAGGTTCCACTCAGAACAGGCCTCGCCATGGTCGAGCAAAGAAGATGAGTGCACGTGCTCAGCATCATGTCCAGAGGTTGTCTTTGGAAAATAGACGTATGAGTGCTGCCAGCGTTGCTGCAGAGGTTAAAGGGGTGGGGGGTCAGCCTGTCAGTGCTCAGACCATACGCCGCACACTGCATCATATTGGTCTGCATGGCTGTCGTCCCAGAGGGAAGCCTCTTCTAAAGATGATGCTCATGAAAGCCTGCAAACAGTTTGCTAAAGACAAGCAGACTAAGGACATGGATTACTAGAACCATGTCCTGTGTCTGATGAAACCAAGATAAACGTATTTGGTTCAGATGGTGTCAAGTGTGTGTGGCAGCAACCAGGTGAGGAGTACAAAGACAAGTATGTCTGGCCTACAGTCAAGCATGGTGGTGGGAGTGTCATGGTGTGGGACTGCATGAGTGCTGCCGGCACTGGGGAGCTACAGTTCATTGAGGGAACCATGAATGCCAACATCAGTGTTGGGAAAGTTCACTTTCTACATGAACTAGTTCAAAGTTCAGTTCACAAATTTTAAAATGAACTAGTTCAATTCATAGTTCATAATTCAAAATTTTGAACTAAGTTCACAGTTCCAAAAATGAATTAGTTCATAGTTCTTCTTCTTTCAATATGTTGCTGCAAGCTATTATTTTTCAAAATTATTGCCACAGCCCATATAGAACCACAGACAGCAATTATTTTATCAGTTTTAACGTTGGAGTGTCTTTTGATTTTTTATTCGCTTGCACATACCTTGAAAGACTACTAGTTCAGTTTGGCGTTTCAGGTTTGCTGTTGATGTAACTGATGTGCGGAGTTGCTTTTTGAAAGTTTGCACAAAAATGTAAGATTTTTCCCAGTGGAATCCTCACCGACCTTCTCATAAAACTTTTAAATGATCATATGAAGAGTCTGAGGTAGTGCTGCTGCTACATGTTACTGTTGTCGCCTCCATGCTGCTTTGTGTTTTGATGATGCATGCGGCAGTGCAACACTGTGGTGGCTGGTGTTGCCAGTTTGGGTGTTTTTTCCATTACATATTTAGGCCTGTTTACGGTGTGTTTTTGCCAGGATTTCGCCTGGAAGGCTCTATGCCTAAATCTGGCACCCTATTGAATGAAGTTAAATTGAGAGAGTGTGCCGTTCACAGACATCAAAATGAACATGTTCACAGTAACATCAGGCAGAAATACTGTACATTCAGTTCACATTCACCCAAAATATGAACGAGTTCATGAACTATCGTTCAGTGAACGCATTCAGGCACAACACTGGCCAACATGTACTGTGACATACTAAAGCAGAGCATGATCCCCTCCCTTTGGAAACTGGGCCGCAGGACAGTATTCCAACATGTTAATGACCACAAACACACCTCCAAGATGACAACTGCCTTGCTAAAGAAGCTGAGGGTAAAGGTGATGGACTGGCCAAGCATGTCTCCAGACCTAAACCCTATTGAGCATCTGTGGGGCATCTTCAAACGGAAGGTGGAGGAGCACAAAGTCTCTAACATCCACCAGCTCTGTGATGTCATCATGGAGGAGTGGAAGAGGATTCCAGTGGCAACTTGTGCAGCTCTGGTGAACTCCACGCCCAAGAGGGTTAAGGCAGTGCTGGAAAATAATGGTGGCCACACAAAATATTGACACTTTGGGCCCAATTTTCATTTTCACCTAGGGGTGTACTCACTTTTGTTGCCAGCGGTTTAGACATTGATGGCTGTGTGTTGAGTTATTTCGAGGGGACAGTAGATTTACACTGTTATACAAGCTGTACACTGACTATTTTACATTGTATCAAAGTGTCATTTCTTCAGTGTTGTCCCATGGAAAAATACAATTAAATATTTACAGAAATGTGAGGGGTGTACTCACTTTTGTGAGATACTGTAGATAACTGTAATCTAAAGCATTACCAAAATTACCATCTCTGCTTCTCTTCTTTAAAGACGTGCTGTCCACCATCTACAATACGCTAACTGTCGATTAGTACCTCTCACAGCTCCACTTCAAATAATCCTGACTATCCCTTAAAGGGATAGTTCACCCAAAAATGAAAATTAAGTCATTATCTCACCCACATACTGATTGAAGGTTGCATTTAGTTTTTGAGTCCACAAAACACTGCTGGAGTTTGCACAAACAAGGGAAGTGAATGGTGAATGGTGTTTTCAAACATAAAAAAACAAGAAAATAAAAAATATAAAAATAAAATAAATAATAATCAAAAGTAAAATTCTTCATGCTGCTCATCTGGTGTTGGGATGTTTTTCACCTGAATCTTTACTGTAGATCTTTAGCTTGGAGCCACATTCATGTGCACATGCACACTGTCTGAACTGGGCATGTGTATGGTGTGACAGTGTGCAAATAGCATGTTGGGAGGAGGCTTTGATTATGTCAGACAAACAGTATGGAGGCATATAATGTTTTTTTTCAGTGATTTTTAACATTTGAAAACTGGTCACCATTGACTTCAATTGTTTGGGCGATTCTGAAACAGGTGGTGCAATATTTGGTAGATACTGTATTAACAAATCATTAGTTAATGTTTAGTTCATACATATCTGTGAATCAAAACACTGACCACTTTCTTCATGAGTCGTGTGTATTTTCGGAGCAGTGGGCTTTTGTTTTCAGAATAACAGGCTTTACACTGCCTTTACAATTCGCCTCAGCCATAGACTGTTATGTACTGTAGTGTATTTAGTATATCATTTATGGCACCAAGTTGCTATTTGGACTGCATTGGACACACAATTGTTACATATTGCTCCTTTAAATTTACCTAATTAGTTTTAAATTAAAATGTATAATTCTAACATGTATTTCTGTGGGTTAAGAAATCACTCTTTGCAAAGTTTTTGTCAGTTTTATGCGAAACACAATATTGTTCATCCCTGCAGCAACATAAGCACCCTCTACAGCATAGATGTTTGAAAGAGCCTCTCACAAATAAGCCCAGCAGAGGTGACATCCACCACTGAGTTCAAGAAGAGGATAACCACAGCGTAAATGTTTTACACCTCTGATGTTGACTTCAAAGTCTGCAGGACGTGGGTTTAGGTTCAAGATAATGATGCTTAGATGGGCATCTGTTTGGACAGAAAACAAGCCATTGTGGGAACATGAGCAGGGGCTGGACCCGAGGCATTTGCTTTACTTCCTGCTGGGAGATAAAATGAAAACAAAGCGGTGAGAGTTGGTCAGCAGTGTTGAGTAATGAGAGATCTGCTCATAAAAAAAAAGAAAAGCAAAGACATTGTCATGTTTGTGTGTTCTGATGTAGATGAGTTACTGCTGTGCTGGTGCTGAGGGCATATAAAATGATCTGTGAGTTTGTTTTGGAGCCATTTTGCTCATTGAAATATGTTACAGTCCAGATATGAGTATCTGGTGGAGTCCAGAGTCTCAGAGTTCTCAACAAACACCTCACTCAAAAAAGTGTTATCTGTACAAAAAGTGTGAAGTTTATTTGTATTTGGGAATATTGGAAGGTGAGGTGAAGCAGAGACAAAGTGACAGCTAATGTACAGTGCAATGCTAGCATGGATATTCAGTAATCACAGTACCACCTCATTTATTTGTGAAAGCAAAACAAACTGCCCCATCAGCTGATCAGTCTTTACAAATTGATGCTGTGCACCTATATTTTATTCAAACACATACATTTATTTTATATATTCTAGTGGAGATGTCAACATTTCCAAAGTACAAAGTCTGTAAGGCTGAAATTTAGGAAAGTATGACGATACAATGAAATGATACAATTAAAAAAAACAATTAAGAGCTGAGGTTAAAGGCCAAAAAAGGAAAATCAAGCAGTCCTTAAAACAATTATAATGGATAGTTTTAGAATATCTATGTATAAACTTTATTGTTTGGTTCACTTACCGCTCTCATGACAGCATTTTGGGCTGCAGCAGAAAGCTGTTTTCAGAGGGAAAAAAACAAAGAAAGAAAAAGCAGCAGCAAGCAGCAGACAGAAGCAGTTAGAGACTCACTGGTGAACATAGTGGATCATTTAGCAGCTAAGTAGACAGATATCTTCCTTAGGAGTTGGTAAAAAATAAAAACAGAGCTCACAGTGAGAATGTGAATATTGAGCAAACACTACTCCAAATGTAATATCATGTTGCTTATGGGTGTAGGGATAAGCAGCTCTTTCTTAACAAGTTCACTCTATCGACTTCAGAAGTGATGATATACAGGTCATTCTAGGTTTTAACAGATGGATTCACATTTTTGAAGCTATTTTAAAGCAACAGTTCAATATTTTGGGAAAAACACCACACTCTCTTTCTTAGGATGTGGTAAGAATATTGATATCAATCTTCTGTTTATGTGTTAAGCACAGAGCAGATAAAGGTTGAGTTAGCTCAGCTTAGCATAAAAACTGTAAGCTGAGCTTTGTCCAAAGTTCAAAAATGTCCTCTTAAGGCCAATAATTAACACATTGTATGTTGATTCTTTGAAGCAGGGGTAGGAGAGAGATAGTTGATTGTTAAGTCTCATTCGTAGTTGGTCTAATACCAATATCACTTGCATTAGAGACTCCCCCTGGCTCTGATTGGTTGTTTTCATTCAGGCACGGTGGTGGATTCTTGAAAATTCTATTAAGAACACAGGAGGGATCAGACTAAGCTGATATTTTTCACATCTGTCTCTTGCACTGCAGCCAGCATATATATAGTGACAATTACAGCAAATGTGACAAAAAGCTATTTTTATAAAAGTTACCTGCTGAAGCTTTAATCCATACCCAAACTGAAATGTCCACAACAAACAACAGCCAAGTGCAGTGACCATACAGCTTCTCTGAGACCTGTTGTGAGGTTTGTCTGGTTTGATACCATATTACCCATACTAACCTTATGTGGCAACCTCAGCTATAGTCAGAGACTATAAAATCATAAACCTTTCTAGTACATAAGCCCTCCTTAACATCACAATTCATATTTTTTACAATTAAACTGGTAAGACTGATAAGATGCTTAGTCAGTTGTCAAGGTGTTGGTGGGCACATTTAACTCTTTTGACAAACCTTGGCGGGTGATATTTAGCTGCTTACACAGAAAATAACACACTCATGAGTGAGTTGAAACCTTACTTATCCAGTATATTTTTCACTGATTTATTCGCACTGAGTTCCATCTGAAACCAGCCTCACTAAATGCTGTTGTTGTTGTTACAGGTCTTGAAAATCACTTGGGGATATCTTTGTCAGAGAATTCTCAGGGGACTGATGTTGAGAGAGAAAACTAGAGAGAGAGGAAAGATGGAGAGAAGTGATTAAAGAGAGAGAAAGAGGCAGGATTTTCCCCAGTGATACAAAAAACATTTGAGATCTGGCTCTGGGGAAAAAGCAAGCAGAGAGGGAAAAGAAAGAAGAAGGAAGGCAGAGATGATTACACACACACACACACACACACACACACACACACACACACACACACACACACACACACACACACTCACTCAGGCATGCGTGTTTTATGACTGTTGGAGGGGCAGTAAATAGTGGCCTGTTGTGCTGTGTGGATGGAGAACATAGAGACCATAAGACCAGATGTCTGGTCTCACAACACACACACACACACACACACACACACACACACACACACACGCAGTGCTCTCACAGGTTTCATCAAACTGTTTAACAGCACTCAGTGTGATACTTATCTGTAGCTTTTCCTCTTTATCGAGCCAGTATGTGTGTGTGAGCTACCAGTAACACAGTTCCCTCTCATTCAAGTGTAGATGAGGGTGTGAACTGTGCCATTAGTGCGGCTGAGACGTGTTTGCTCCTGAGCCACTTCCCAGAACTTATCTAATTTATTATCCATCTGGCCAAACTTTTTGGCCAGCGCAAACTCAAGCGAATGAAGGCAGGGTGTGAAACCAAAGCTTGGAACAAAACTGCATCTGTTTCTTTGGGGCCAATACAGAGGCCTTGACAGATGTCAAGATTTCTGTAAGCAAATATTTTAAAAGTATTTGAAGCAGTTGGCAGGTCTTAATAGAGGTGTGGTGGCTGAGAGAGAGTTTGAGCGGCTCAAGTAGAGAAGTGTCTCTCCTCAGTCAGTTTCCTCAGCTGCAGTTTACAGTACTAAAGGTACCCTGGTATGATAACTGTGTGTTGCTAATAAACGTCAGGTGATAGCTGTCAGGGGACCTGTAAAAACCCATTCATGGCCAAGTTTATTCCGGGATTAAACGGAATCTGAGACAGCCAAATGTAAAGTGAAGAGAGTGAGCTATCTGCCATCTTTGTTGGAGGTACACAAGAAGCTCAGGATTAATTTTGCATTAGCAGTAATAGTAGAAAGGCCAACCTCAGGTCAATTTACAGATGTTTTCAGTTTTTCAGTCACAAAACCTCAGCTTTGGGAAATTTGTTTTTCATGACTTTCCCTCTTCTGTACAAACTTCTGACCAGTTTGTTCCTTACAATTTCAGGAACAAATCTCTCTGATACTGGTTTGTCAGTCACTACTCAAACTAAACCCATACTGTTTGGGCTTTCTCAAAATCATAGATGCACCAGAAACTCCTTGAAAATTATTGATATCTATGAGCAGGTTAGGCAACTAAAACCACTCAGTTAACATTAAAATATTTAACACCCTAGCATTCAAAAATAGGTACTGCAGTCCAAATTGAAAATATTGGACCCAGAGTGAAGCTCAGGCAGGTTGTCTGCAGGCTGCAGAGACACTGAATCTACACAAGTGCAAGACGGGCACATTATACTTTGACAAGGACAAGCTCAGTTGATCAGCTGTTAGTAACTATTTCAGCTGTTTCAGCCTATTGCTATTGCTAATTGGTATTAGTTTGTAAGTAACTGGGAAATGGGCAGTGTGTGTAATCACACAACCCAAAACAAAAGCAGACATTCTGCACCGTGCTGGCTGTAGTGTTGTTGTTGTAGAAGCCAGTATTTAAGTTTTTTTTCCTTAATCTCTGATGACATATCATGGTAATTTTATGATTCAAGGTTAGGTAAAGCTCATCATTATGGTCAGATATTAGAGCTGGGTATTGATTCAGATTTCCCAAATCGATTTGATTCGATTTCGATTCGGTTAGGGATATTTCAGTTATAATACCAATTTTACTTGAATATGGAAGAGATTCTCAGAGAACTAATGCTGTAAATAGTAGGGGTGCAAAGGATCAAAAGACTCATGGTTTGGATTGTATCTCGGTTTTTGAGTCACGGATCGGATCATTTTTTGGATCAGCAAAAAAGAAAAAAGTGGTGGGATTAGGGTTAAATAATTTTTAAAAATGCACTTGTCTTTGATCTTTGTCTGTCTGTAATTATGACCATAGTTATGTAATGTAATAATAATGATAATAGATGATAATGATAATGTGATGATAATAGTAACATATTAAAAACTTCAAACTTACACAGTGCTGTACTATGTATATACTATACATATATTAGATCATTATATACTGTATAGTATAATACACAACTACGCTCTGTAGTCTGGTTCAATGTCCCGCCTACAGCAGCACATCTGACAGGTTAGAAGTCATGAGTCAATCAATCAGCAGACACACTGTGTTACAGACGGCACGAGACAGAGCTGCACCGGTGAGCAGAGAGGAGCTGTGTAGAAGACAACTGACATCACCAGTTTCAATAAACATCACAGTTTTATGATCTGTTTCTTTGGTGATAGCATAGTTACATCAGTGAAAAAAGTTATGGTCTGGATTTCACTCAAGGCGACAGTGAAGTAAAACTATGATGCTCACATATAGTCCGCGGATCACATGTGTGCTGAACCATAGAGGCTGATCCGTACAGGACACGGGTCAACTGTGATCCGTTGCACCCCTATTGAGTAGGTGTGTGAAACAGCCAACGTGCAACAGGTCCATCATGTCCACAGCACGTACAATATTCGCAGCCATGTGGCTGGTTTCAATTGCCCTAGTCTGTAGGACATGAGACACGAGCGTCCAGTCATTGTCGATGTAGTGAGCAGCAATGGTCAGGTGGTCAGGTCTGGAAGTCCAACTGTCACAGGTCAGGGTGACTCTCGCTGAACAACGCTCCTCACTTGGTGACGAGATCTCACAATACGAGATATCTCGCGAGAAAGGCTGGTCACGCGAGACTACTCTGGTTTAAACTGCAGGCCGTACTACACACGGTAGAAAAGACATTAAATAATCGATTTTGGGATTTTATGAATCGATATCAGCCATGCACAGGAAAGTCAAAGACCAACTACTTAAATAGACTCCTGTCAGCAGGAGTCAATCTAGGCAGCACCATCCCCACGGGTACGTTGAAATATTTCCCCTAAAAGCAGGGGAGACATACAGTTATTTGCCAAATACACCTTATGTTCAGACACTAATAAAGTATCATATAATGTACCTTTGCAACCAGTCTTACATAAATTACCTTCAAACTTCAACAGTTCATTTTAACTAGATTTTACCTCCACCCCTCTTACTTGGTTTCCCCCGGTGACAGGGACAGATGGACCCCTTTCGTCCCTGAAACACATGGCGGGTATGGTAAGTAACAAACAAACAATGGCATGAATGATTTAACTTAACACAAACCAATAAATGTTTTTAACTTAACAGTACTCGTCTATGTGTTTTACTTTAACCAGAAATATTGATTGTGTATGAACTATAAGTAAACCTAATGCAAACACAAACAAACCCGGGATAGCCTGTATTTGCTGGTTACACATGAATGATGGAAATGTGACTAAAGCAAACAATTAACAAGCAAGGTTAAATTACAGTATGATGTGAAACTGATAAGAGTGGGACAAATGGTGTGTTCTCACCCACTTTGTCACACACCCTCCCCCTTAAGACCGTTACTCCTCAGAGTCACAGGACAGGAAGTCAGCGATGTTATTCTTGTGTCCTGGCCTATACTGGACCTGAAAACGATTAGGCTGCAGAGACAAGTACCATCTGGTAATTCTAGCATTAGTGTCTTTCATTTTGTGAATCCACTGCAATGCTCAGTAATCAGTCTCAAGCTCTTTGCTAATGAGGTAATATTTAAGGGTGTCTAAAGCCCATTTAATGGCCAGAGCTTCCTTTCAACTGTTCAGTACCTCATTTCCCTTGGGAAGAGTTTTCGGCTGATGTACTGCACAGGAAGGTGGTTCCCATCCTCTCCTTGCAGTAAAACAGCTCCAAGACTCACTCTGGATGCGTCTGTCTGTACATTAAAGAGCAGATTGAAATCTGGACATTGCACAACAGGTTCTTGACACAGTCAGTTCTTCAAATCATTGAAAGCGTTCTCACTTCCTTGAGTCCACTTCACCTTTACTGGGCTGGCTTTATGAGTCATATCAGTTAACACAGCAGATCTTGACAAGAAGTTGGGGATGAGTCAGCGATACCAGCCTACTAACCCCAAAAATGACTGTAGCCTCCTCTTGGTATTAGGTAGCAGTGATGCTGCAATCGCTTCCACTTTCCCTACCTGTGGACGGATGCTTCCACCTCCAATCACATACCCCAGGGTCCTGAACTTTAGGCTTGGCAATGTGACACTTCTTAGCATTGATGATGAGACCAGCAGCCTGGATACGCTGGAAGACATCAGTGAGGTGTTGCACATGCTCCTTCCAAGTCTGGCTAAAGATAACAATTTCATCAATGTAGGCTGCTGCATAGTCCTCCGCTCCTCTCAAAACCTCATCCACCAGCCTCTGAAATGTTGCTGGGCCTCCATGCAAACCAAAGGGCATCACTCTGAATCTGAACAGACCACTGGGAACTCTGAATGTTGTCAAATCCTTTGATGCATCTGCTAGAGGCACTTGCCAGTACTCTTTGCAGAGGTCAAGGGTCATCAGGAAGTTGGCATTTCCCAAGCGCTCAATCAGTTCATCAACCCTTGGCATAGGATAAGGGTCAAAGGCAGACACAGCATTCAACTTTGAAAAGTTCACACAAAATCTCAAGGTTGGGTCATCTTTCTTTGGAACCAACACCACAGGGCTACACCACTCACTGTGAGAAGGCTTGATGATTCCTGTAGCCAACATGTCCTCAACCTCCTTCTTCAGGTCGGGCACCAGTTTGGCTGGAATTCGGCAGGCAGTGTCCCTGATTGGTTGCTGCTCTGATGAATGCAAACAGATTTGATGTTCCATGAGGTGTGTACAACCTGGCTGTGGACGAAACAGCTCTTTTGCCATGTGGGGTTGCAGCTCCTCGCCTTTATCTGCTGTCAGGTGACTTAGATCTGGAAAAACTGGAGTCACAGATGAAGAGGGAAAATACTGCTCCTGTGGATCTTCCCCATCAACAACTGTGTGTGCCCATAATGTCTTCATCAGGTCTGGTTGGTCTACCCACTCTTTCAGAAGATTCACATGAAACACTTAATGCTTCTTCTGGTGATCTGGCAAAAAGAGTTCATATGTGACTGGGCTGGTCTTTTTATTAATCTTATATGGCCCCTGCCACTTAGCAAGAAACCCGCTGTCAGACATGGGTAGCAGGAGGAGAACTTTTTAGCCCTCCTGGAAAACCTTCCTCATTGAAGCCTTGTCATAACTCCACTTCTGTCGCTGCTGTGCTTGAGCCAGGTTGTCATTGGCGAAGTCTTGAAACTGGGCTAGTCTGTCTCTCATTTTCAAAATATTGTTGTGACTTCGGATCCTCCCAGGCCTCCTTCAAGACATCCAGGCATGTTAATAAGAGGAGCCCTATCGCTTTTCCTTCCTGGTGCTGTCAACCGACACTCTGGACAAGACTGACAGTATTTCACAGTTTCAGCATACTGCTGGGGCCAATAAAAACGTGGAACCATCCCAGAAAAAGTTTTAGCTTGTCCCAAGTGTCCTGCCCAAGGGATAGAATGACTCAGGCTAAGGACTGTGGGCCTGAAACTCTGGGGAATGACTAGCTGATCACCAATCTGGCTACGGCGATACAACATGTCACCTTTAACCACAAATACTTCCTTTCCTCTCCCTGTTACTTGGGTTGACTCAGGCACACATTTTGAAAACAAAATTATGAGTGTGAGGTCCCCACACTCAGAGTTCCCCTTACTCTGTCCTGTCTCCTCTGTCTCTTACTTTTCCTTTCCTGCCGCTGGCAAGTGTGTTCAACACAAGGCATTTCCTCCTTTGCAAAAGGCAGCTCCTCCCACCCCACTACTGAACTGTCCTGATTTTTCTGACTCTTGGACCTTGTGACAGCAAGCAGATTTTTACAAGGGCAGCTAGCCTTAGCTTCACCAGACTGCTTAGCTATGAACTCAGCAAGGACAGGGAGATCACAACCTAGCACAACCTGATAGGGAAGCTGTTCAAATACCCCTACAGAAAGAAGATAGTGGTGACCTTCAACCTGGATAGCTACCTCAGCTATGGGGTACCCTACCTTGTCACCATGAATACAGAAAACATCAACTGTCCCTCCACAAAAGATAACGTCCCTAGGGAGACTGTCCTGTCTGACTAGGGTGCCATTACTTCCTGAATCAAGAAGCATTACACAGGGTCTATCATCTATTAATACCCCTATTGTAAGCTCCTCCTGATGACCTTCTATGGCCTCATCCCTGACAAACTTGCTGACCGATAACTGGGGAGCAAAACACATATAGTTTTTGCTAATGTACCTTGGGACACACTGCTTTAAAATGACCTGGCTGACCACACACATGTCATGCCATATTAGCTTTATTTCTTGGCTCAAATCCAGCTAAATTTGAGGGAAGGGGACTATGTCTCGTACTACTGGCTCTAAACTCATTCCCACCAACAGGCTTACCCATTGTAGTGGGTGGACGGGACTTGGCTGGAAGATAGTCTTTCGATGGTCAGCGGGCTGCCAGGAAAGCTTCGGTCATATCTGCTGTTTCCTTGGAGGTCCTTGGGTTCCGCTCTTTAATCCAGGTGCGAAGCTCAGGATTCAGGGCTTTGGGGACACCATCATAATGGAACAGTTTCTCAATTTTTTCCTTTGTCTTCTCCTTGGGAACCATCTACTTCTCACACAAGTCCTTGAGGCGGACCTGCAGCTCTTTTGGCGTCTCATCTTCTCCTGGTACACTGGAATGGAATCTTACTCGGTAAGTCTCAGCGTTTATCTCGAACTTCTGCAGTAGCTACATATGCAGAACAGGCTTTTCCTGTTAGCAGTGGAGCAAGATGCAGAGCCCACTCTTCCTGCAGCCACTGGCAAGCACAGGCAATTGTTTCGAAGGTGATTAAATAATGCTCAGTATCTTCACCTTCATTGTAGGGCTGCATTTTGGGGCTTTTCCAGCCTGAAAACCTCAGAAAAGTGGAATGCTGTTCTCCAGCAGCTAGCTGCTTTGCCTCAGTGTTGGGCCCATCCTGGATAGCTGGTGTGGGCAGGGGCTCGGTTGTTAACTGTTGCAGAGGCAGGCAGGGCTGTTGAACCTTCCACTGGCCGTTGGCGATCCTGGCGGCCCTGTTGTACCTCTTGTTGGAGCTGGGCAAATTGGTGCTGGATACTCTTCCATCTCTCCTCCTGTCGTGAGCGCTCCTGCTCCGCCCTGGCATCTTGATCGGCCTGCTGTTGCATCAAACATTGCAGAAGACTTGAGAGCTCAGCCATGCTTTCCTGCCCCTGGGGTTGACCATTTGCTGCCCCCTGCTGGCCACCAACATCTATGCATGTTTCTGGCAGGCGCTCAGTTGTTGGGGGTTTCTTTGGTCGAGTCGACATTTCTTCACTGCCTTCCACTGGCCTGGATCCCACCACTGCCACCAAATGTTACGGTGCAGGACCAGAGTGACTAAAAATGTGGTAGGAGGCAGACGAGGGAGACTTGATCCAGGTACAAAAAAAAGAGTGTTTATTTACAAAAAGAGTGGCACCATGCTTCAGGAATAATTGACAATATGTACAAACAAACAAAAAAACCCAAATAAACAGTTAAGTTCGCTTAACTGAACCAAAACTCAACTCATCTTAACTCGAATTAACACAGCATCACGTGCACACTGCTACACTGATGTCCATTCACCCCAGGCTCCTGTCAGCAGGAGTCAATCTAGGCAGCACCATCCCCACGGGTACGTTGAAATATTTCCACTAAGATATATATCTTAGATAGAGATTTGCAAAGTTCCATCAACATTAAAATGACTCCTGTATGTGTTGTCCTTAGATGAAACAAGATTTCAAACTCAAGCAGTTGTTGGTCACTTGTGGCCCCTAGGGGACGGTTAAGAAGAGTGAGAAATCAGCTGTCACTGGTTGCACAAAACACAATCAAAAAATAAAACTACTGCCTTGCAGTTGTATATTCCACAAATCTGTCAAGTTGCAGTTTACATCCATGTCTGTCCAGACTAATATAATGTCTGTAGTGTAATTTTGTCATAGCACATGAATTCTTGAGTTATGGCCAAAATGTGTTTAGTGAAGTCAGATGACCTTGAACCTTGACCTTTGGCCACCAAAATCGAATTGGTTCATCTCTTCACTCTCAAGTGCAAGTGGTCATTTGTGCCAAGTTTGAAGGAATTCCCTCGAGACATTATTGAGATATCATGTTCACAAAATTTAAAAAAGGGGTTTTCAACATTTTTCTAAAATTGTAAATCACAGAAGTGCTTGAAGCTGACTCTGAAATGGAAAATCTATGCATTAGACAGCAATGAATTTCATCAAAATAGTCAAGTTTCTTTAAATATTTAACTAAAGATTTCCCATATGGAGCTGCTGAATCTTTACAGTTACAGTTAATTATCTTTACGTTACAAATGAGTTTCAGCACAAGGTTCACAATGTTATGATGACGCATCAGGACTGCCCCGTTTACTACACAAAATGGATGGCACTAAACAATCCACTGTCCATCTGAACTATCTGTCTGGTTGTTCTGAAACAGGCATAAAATTCATCAAAAAAGCAAACTATATAGTTAAGTATATCTGAAACCAGATATGACATTGTGATAGAATAGGACAGAAACAACTATACTGCTTTTAATTCTGAGATGTAAACCATATTTAAAGCCTGTCTCAAGAAGATGACTTCATCACTAATTCATGACTGATGTAGTCTGGAGGGTCATCTAAATGTCTGACAAATATCTGAGTGGGATGCCTGCCAGCTGGCTTTCTGTGTTACAGCTCTTAAAATGTAAAGCTCAAGACCCTAATCGCCAAGCATGGTGAAATAATTAATAATTTATAAGTGACTCAGTGTGAATGGGAGTTAGGAGGGGGAAATAAAGCCAAACACATGTAGACCACATTTGATCCACACAATGTGTACAGGGAGGAAGGGCATTGTGGGGCAGATGTGTGTACAGTTCATGAGTGTGGATCAAGGATATCAGCTGCCTGATGGGGAGGACTGTGCCAAAGGAAGCTTCTGTTGGGCAGCATGTGGGTCTGCAAAGAGGACAGGAACGTGTTCATATGTGAACACCCATTCAAGAGTCCAGATACAGTTTTTAAGTTTAAAAAATATGAAGAATATTCTCCTGCATTACGATAATATTGATTTTTGTGAAGCTGCATTTTTTGACCACTTGGGTGAATGAATATTTTGTGAGAGGGCAGCGGAATAAACTGTAAATAAATACAGTATTGAAATATTATCATCTTTGAACTGAGTAAGTACAATGTATAAGCAAAACGTTGCTTATTTACACAAACACAGAACTACATTAGCAGTCATGTTTGTTTCTACCTGTTGAATGAAAGACCAATATTCACTCACTTTTAGCTCTGTTTTTGGTCTTCAACAGTTCCACAAAGAAAATATCTGTTTTTTAGCTGCTAAATGCTCCGCTGTGTTCATCATGTAGTCTAACAGTTTGTATCTGCTGAGCAGGTCATATACAGTGTTTTTATAACAGCTTTCCCACAGCTGCCTGCTGCTGCTGCTTATGGAGACAATGTTAATGAGAACTGTGAGTCTGAACTATATGTTGAAGTAGCTTTTAAAATAGAAAACTACATTTACGTCTTCATTTCTATAATTTGTTATTTGCTTAACTTATTTAAAACATTGAGGAACTGACATTAGTGTATTTCAGCCCCAACCACATCACAACGTTTTTTTTCCATAAGAAATTTGGCAACACTTTAGAATAAGGGCACATTAGTGAATGTTATTTAACAATAAACTAATGTGTCTAGTAGTCATTTACTAATGTTGGCCATGGTAAGTAAGGTATTAATTTATACATTATTTAATTGTTTTTAAAGATGTTATCAACATTGGTTAATAAAGTCATTCTGTGAGCATTAACTGATACTTACGTAAAACAAGCATTAAGTAACAGTAAACAAATGTTTCTTGTTAACATTTATTAAGGGGTTATACGTTAATTGAGGTACTAACGATTATTATTATTATTATTATTATTATTATTATAATTATATAATATTGCTTGATAAAGATGTGGATTAAAATGTACATCATGAAGTTCACAGCTAAGCCATTTCATTGACACAACACTGTTTTGTGTGAATGTTAATTTAATGGGTAATAATTGTCCACTTACTGGTTCAAGCTATGACCTATATTTTTGGTTAATGTTGACAACAGTGGACACACTTCATGTAGAGGATTGTTTGTTCCTTTATCTTACAGCCCAGCCTATAAATTATTGTACATGTTATATAAGCATTACTTAACCGTTGCCATTTCTTAATGCTCGTTGTGATTGTAAAGTTGAAAAAAAAAAACATGTATCCATGAAGTAACACTTCACAAATCCCTCACAATTCTGAGTTAACATTACTTAAAGGTGCAATATACAACTTTCAGTTTCACTAGATGTCAGTAACAACTATATGCTACGTAAAAATATTGTGGAATGAATGTCCTGAGCAGTCACACTCCCTGTGTGTGTGTTGCAGTCTGAGTTTCTCTCTTTGTTTTGGTAGCCAGACTGGCCACATGTCAGTTTTCAACATGGTGGGCTTTCTCATATTACAAGGTACAAGTTACAAGGTACATCTATTTATTATTTTACAACACAGCAGTGTATGACAAGATTAAGTTTTAGGGCTCTTTTTTGCTACTATTGCCATCTCCTGCTCAGGTGTCTGCCACAGTAAAAGTGGAAAATAATATGAATTGATAGGACAGATTTTACAGATGTAATAGTGTGTATGTGACCTGTACTTCTGTAGAAGGTTTATCTGTTCTCATTCCTGGATGTCTGCATTATCGATGCCACAGTAGACTGGCTCTGCTGAGGCTGCATTCTACTCCACTCATGGCAGGCCCGGCTAAAGGCACAAGGTGCATGTCTTTCTGTTTATTTACTTGGGCTTATGGGTGAAGGAAAGAAATCAGGGATATGAAGTGTACTTTGGTATGCTTGCATTTTAACTCACTGGTGCTGATTATGGTACACTCACTGGAAATGAAATAATTAGCATTTTGTGTGAACACAATGAGATATGAATAGTTCTGTGTCTAGTTTGATTTCTGTTTCTGTTGGGGTGTGTGTGTTCATTTACATTGAAATTTACTGCAACATTACTAGTAGCTTAAACTGTGCAGGCCAAAAGTAGATTATTGTAGTATTATAATACCTATGTACTCCACATAGAGCTTCTCAAGCAAAAGAAAGTAAGAATTAAAATTATGAGCGCATAGAGACATAAACTGTCTCAATTCAGTAGTTTGTCATGAGAAGATGTGTTGTTGAATCTGTGGCATGCAGTCCAACCAGGTCGTGAGCAGCTCACAGAGCTCAAAGGCCACTATTTACCAGAAACTGACTGCCCCCTTGAGCACCCTCTGACCCCCTACCCCCCACCCAACCACACACACACACACACACACACACACACACACACACACACACACACACACACACACACACACACACACACACACACACATACACTGCTGCTTCTGGCAGGCTGTACAGCAGTTATTGCTAATGTCAACTCTGCTACCATCACAGTTAGTTTTGTGGTTTGTGGAGGTTGAGAGACTTTATAAAGTTCATAAAGTTTACTGCCTACCATGCTGTTATATGCAACTAAAAACAAGATCTGAAACTTGTTTACCAACCACTCATTTCACCCTCTCACAAATGCCATTTGTGAGAGGGTGCCATTTAATCACCACCAATGTGTTCCAGCTAATATAAAACTATATTTATGATTCCCTTTGTTTATGATTTCTCACTGAAATGTTCTCCCTGTGCATTTCAAAATCCTATCTGTTTTATCATGTTACTGTGATCCACACTGGCTGACAAAGGAAAAACTATGACTGCTCAACTGGAAGGAGCAGCAGTGATAAAGTTGGATACAAAAAGCCACTTGAAAAGTGTCATTAGTGGAAGCTGACCTCCCATTATTCTCGGACAACTTATATTTACCTTTCATTGTGTTCCCTGCACAAAGGTCCAGCTGGACCTCGTCCGATAAAGGTTAGTTTAATAGCTTAGTGGACTATTTACTTCACAATAAAGATTCTGTTTTCCTGTTTTCTCAGGAGGTTATCAGTGAGGTCACATATTCACTCAGTCTGCCTGCTCACAAACTGACTCACCTGGCTGTGGAGGGACAGCAGCCTCTAACAAAAGTGACACTGTCATTTGACTTTTATTTGACTTCTTAACTCTAACTTTTGTCTCAGACCTTTGAGCCAGAACAGCTGAAATGTTGACCACTTTGACTCTGAGATCTGCTGAGAAATCTACAAGCACACACACCGAGTGTCTGTGTTGTTTATCCTCATTATCTTTGCTTTGAGTTCCTCTGTTTGTCCAGCTTTTACAATGGTCAGAGGTCAGTGGAGTATAACATGCATGGATGAAGAGAGAGACAAGGCTTTGCAATGCCTGCCAGTTTGTAGTTTCCTGGAAATGAGAAGTAAGGCTCTGGGATAGAAAGAGGAAAAAGCAAACATTTGCCATCTGAGGTCTATTTAGGTGTTGTAGGGAGGACACAGATGTGTTAGTTTGTTAATCCCTTTGCCTCTGTTAAGTTTACTCAGGCTTGTCAAGAGAGCTGTTCAAAGTTAACTGAAGAATGAAGCTACCAGCACTATTCACTTTCATCTTTATTTTGTCACTTGCATGACAACATGTACTATAGGTCCGCTAAAACAAATACCTGAAGTTAGTTTGAGGGCAAATACTTGGACTGGGAGTTACACATTGTTGATCATGGCACTGGAAAACCAACTGAGAGGGGCTAACTGAGGTTGGAGTTCAGTTTACATAAAGAGGTTCGTAATTCCATTCTGAAAAAACTGCCTGAGTCAAGGTAATATCTTACTGTGGTTATTTCTCTGTTCCATGTCAATGATTTAAAATGATGGTGTGCTGTTTGCACCAGTCAAAAGGAACTCTTAGAGGGGCATAAGTTGTTTGGTTTGAGTAACCGTAGCTGGTGTTGAGTGTTATGTGGCTTCCCTTCACACTTGGAGGCCTTCACACAGGAAATTGTGACTCTAATTTTAGGCTAGTCCAGGGGTGTCTGAGTGTTCTGCATTTTTTCTATTACATTACTTTTGCTTTATTTTATTTATTTATTAAAATTATTTTTTGGTCTTTTTTGCCTTTATTGAGATAGGACAGTTGAAGATATGACAGGAAAGGGGGTAGAGAGAGACGAGATGACACTCAGCAAATGGGCTGCAGGCGGGAATCGAACCCGCTGCTGCTGCAGAGAACTGACAGCATCAATACATGGTATGCACGCCCTACTACTGACCTATAGGGGGGCCCCAACTTTTGCTTTATTTAAGAACAATGGTAATATATAAAAGAGTAGATAAGACAGGTCTATTAAATGAACAACTATAAATTGCTAAAGTAAAATTACTCAGTAAAGTAACTTTACTTTTACTGTTTCTACTTTTTCCAAGTACAATTTATAATAATTTATAATAATAATAATAATAATAATAAGAAGAAGAAGAATAATACATACATACATACATACATACATACTATTAAAGCATAGCTTCTTTAAGGTCTTGTTATCAAATCTCATTTGCACACAGGGTAGGGAAGTCAGAAAACACTCACTTTTTTCATCGTATCCTTTATTGAATTATTTTGTGAAGTAAGTAGGTACCTTTACCTTTTTGACTTACAACACTGGTTCTACTACAGCATACAGAATGAAACAAAGTTGAATGAATATGATCTATATAGGGGAAATAAACAAGAGTTTGCTGACTCTATCCTGCAGACATTTGTTTCAGTAAAATACATTTTTTGATTTTTTCTTTTTTTTAATATCAGTTCCAACCCCAATTTCTGTTAATGGTTGATTAACAATTTGGGGGTGGGAGGGGCTTGAACTTTTATCAGCTTCCAAAAGGGGGGCATGCCAGAAAAAGTTTGGGAACCACTGGCCAATATAAATATTTTTAGACCAATGATGGATCAAATCTGACTGTACACATTCTGGTCAGCACCAAAGAGCAGACAGAACTATTTAGAAGATAGAGAGACAGATATTTTCCTCAGGAGTTAGGGTAAGGACGATCTGAATCGTTTGCGAACATCCAGTAACATTGTCTGGTTGTGTCAAAAACTTTAACAATAAAAGCCTGCTGGCTGATTAGGCTTGATATTACTGTATTAGTGGACAACACTGGCCCTACCCAATGTGGCGCCTTAGGCGAGATTTTATATGGCGCCCTCCTCCATCGGCGATTTACATGCACTTACAAAAGAAATTGAATAGCATTGTTTTTTTTTACCATAGTCTTTAAGACCCCTCCATGTCACCCAGCTACAGAAATATAAAACTGGTTATTTACTGATTAGCATACCATGTTGAGGCTAATCGCTCAGAAGTTATCAACTTAACAGTACACTGTGCTAAATAACTGACACAGTACAACTGATGCTTCATTTCATTACTGTATCTTTACTTTACCTCTTTCTTTCTCCTGTTTTTCCTCCTCTTCTTTTCTTTTTTTTCTTTCCTGTGCTCCAGACAGTTTAGTTTGTTTTGACATGTTTACAAAGTTCTCTGGGGTCACATCAATAAATTTGCCCCCATCAGAGAGCAAGCAGGTACCGATCAGCCGGAGCGGGGGGGCTTATTTGGTATGTAGTAATATTAATTGGGCATTGCTTTACATTTGAATCTATGTTAGCTTTTCCATTTTAAGAGTTAATAGTAATAACTATTTTTAATATAATTATATTGAAGGTGAATTTTTTCCTGATTTTGTGGCACCCCCTGGAGGCCACGGCGCTCTTAGCATTTGCCTATATTGCCTAAGGGGCCAGCCGGCTCTGTTAGTGGATATAATTTTTTAAAATACTGCACTCATTTTCATTTTTGATTTCTCCAGAGGAAAAAAAGCATTATTGTATTATATGTGTGATATGCCATTAGATCATTTTCATCTGTGCTTGCACTGTAAATTCATAGAAATATATTTTTTACCTGATACACAGCAATTTTTTGGATCACCTGCTAGACATGATTAATGTGCCTGCAGATTTTTGTACATGTAGATGACACGTTTCGGCAGGGCTACTTTGTTAAAATTTGGTGGGGGGCACTATTGACCCATTCTGCCACATCCATATACCTTTAAAATATGAAATGTGTAATTTCCCCCCATGATTTATGTCTGTACCAAGTTCATTCAGTTAAAGATTTTGTTTTGGCCTTTTTTGCCTTTATTATGATAAGACAGCTGAAGATATGACAGGAAAGGTGGTAGAGAGAGGGGATGACAAGTGGGCTGCAGGTGGGAATCAAACCAGCAGCTGCTGCAGAGGACTGACAGCCTCAATTCATGATGTGCATGCTCTACCAACTGAGCTATAGGGGTGCCCCATATAATCATACATTTTACATATGATATACATGTGTCAGTGGCATATATAGATAAGTCAACTACTACATAGATTACACATTCTGTAGGTCCATTGCAACATTGTCTGAAATCTGTAGGAAAGTTGCCGTTATCATGCAAAGCAAAACACGTTTGTTCATATAAAGTAAATTTAACAACATATATATTATTTTGTGTTGATTATTTTCATATAGAAAGGTATGTTAAAAACAAGAAATGTGACAGTATGTTTTGTAATATGCATGCTGAGATGAAGTACACACACAGACTTGTTGGTATGGATTGCCTCTCACAATATTATCAATATTATTTCAATCAGGAGAGACTAAGAGTAAAAGAAAATGGTTTATTGACACATGCATGAGATATGAAACATGAGTCTTTGGCGGTTAGACCCCATTGAGGTGAAACAATATGTATATATAAATGGGGGTGATGAAGCTGTAGTGAAGAGAACCCCCCGGGGTCTAGACCCTGGTGGTGGTGAAGAGGTGCAAAGCAGAGACTGGTGAGGTGAAGTGGCTCCGGACTCCTGCTGCCTGGACCTGAAGTCTGGAGGAGAGGGGGAGGAGGAGGAGGATCGAGGTGAACATCTTGTGGCTCCGGACTCCTGCTGCCTGGACCTGAAGACTGGAGGAGAGGGGGAGGAGGAGGAGGATCGAGGTGAACATCTTGTGGTTCTGGACTCCTGCTGCCTGGACCTGAAGTCTGGAGGAGAGGGGGAGGAGGAGGAGGATCGAGGTGAACATCTTGTGGCTCCGGACTCCTGCTGCCTGGACCTGAAGACTGGAGGAGAGGGGGAGGAGGAGGAGGATCGAGGTGAACATCTTGTGGCTCCGGACTCCTGCTGCCTGGACCTGAAGACTGGAGGAGAGAGGGGAGGAGGAGGAGGATCGAGGTGAACATCTTCTGGCTACCTGGGTCCAATGACTGGAGGAGAGAGAGGTGGAGGAGGGTCGTGCGACTGACTGAATGACAACTGATGGAGCAAAGACAGAGGTGATTTAAAGCTTGGCAGCAGCAAATTGACTGGCTACCGCGACCATGGCAAAATCTGACTGGATAGTAAATACGAAGGTGTACACCCACAAACAGCTGATTAGAGGGAATAGGAAGAGAGAGAGACGGAGTACAGGAAAGTTGTGAATGAAGGCAGCGTAATAGAAGGTCTTCCTGATTGAACTTACGCTGAGCTTCATTATTACATTATATTATAATAGACAACAGATAACAGACAGAGAGATCAGAGCCACATGCATTTAAAAAAAAAAAAAATTAATCCTAATACTTCTTGTTTTTCCTTTTTTTGCTGATCCGAAAAAATGATCCGTTCTGTGACTCTGTGATACAATCTGAACCATGAATATATGTACATATATAGATATAGATATATATGTATGTATACACATATATGTGTGTATATGATATTGTCAAAACAGTTTGTGATTAATGTAATTAAGTAAATAATTGAAATAATTTTAATATAACCTTTACATGACCTTTACATTACCGAGAGCAGCATTTGTGCTCATTTCTTTTAGTTTTCAAATTAATTGAATTTCATAATCCATGTTCAGTATGGAACACAGACATTTAAACAGTCAGAAATGTTAAGTATAAAATCAAAAGATTACTAAATTTAAGTCTGAAGGTAGTCAAGATGGAGAAGACAAAGCTAAGGCAGACATGTTAGAAGAAAAGCGGAGATAGTTTTGTTCTATACTTAACACTTAAAACAAGCTGAAAAGTGTAGATCTTGTTAGGAAGATTTCAATCAATAGTGACCAAAAACACAAAACAAACAAACAAAACAACAGTCAGAGTAACGCTGTTATCTGCTCCAGAGTTCCTGACTGATGTAAGAGATGAATCAGGATCATGTTCTGCTGACAGGAGGCCTTTCAGGGCCTCAGAAACAGTGGCGAGCAGTGATGCTGAGGTTCTACACCACAAGCCACAGACCATCAAATGTTAAATGTTGTAAAGTGAAAACCTCTTAAATCAACTTTTGGTGATCTTCATGTTTTGACTTCAATTAAAGGATTAGAGGGTTGTCAGTGGGTTTAAAAGATACTTAAACCATGTCAAACAGCACAGGCCAAACTGAGAAAGGTTTGGTAGTCCCGCTGAAAACAAGGCTGTTTTTCTTAGCTCCTGGAGAGCTTACATCTTGCAGAGACAAGGGTTGTACTTGAAAGCAACATCTGCCAGACTTGTATTTCAGCACTGGTTGAGAGACTGATTTTAAGCATACACTGAATTCAGGTTTCATTAAGGTTTCATGCCCTTTTTCCCTTTTGAGATGACCAGTGGACCATCTGGGTGACCAGACTGACATGGAAACTTCACTTAAATTATTTATCCAAAAAACTCTTAATATCATATGTTACTCCTTTTGTGCTCTGTTGGAGTTCAGGCAAACTCTACTATAACTGTGCTGCCTTCAATTAATCAGAATTAAGCTACCTGCATGTCACACTGGGCTGCAGTTTCAAGACTGAGATGTAGCTGAGAGTGAAACAACACTGCCACCTGATGGCATGTTGCACCTACTGTAGCAAACATCAGGAAGTGCTCTCATATGACTGTGATTCACTGTTATCAGCCTGCTTTGTCTTTTTGGTGGAATGGCAGAGATTGATTTGGTAACATTACTCTTGCATATTAATTGGTTTACTATGTTGGGGCTCCAACCTGTACCAAGAATCTGCTTTGATAAGTTATGCCACTATAAAGGCAGAGAGTTAAGGGTATCATAGTTAAACATTGTACGCAATGTATGTCATGTTTTCAAATGTGTGAATAGGAGTGAATTTATTGCTGATGATATGGGAATTAATTGTCTCAGTATTATTGGAAGCATGATGTTACTAGTCACCTGACTTTTGTATCTTTGTTGTCTTCATGTCCAGAACACAAGTGCAACAACTCTTAACATTTTGGTTGCTCTGTATGTGTTTTAATTCCCTTCGTCTTGTAATGTTGAATAAATGAAAGTATTAACATGGTGACACACAGTGGGAGAAAAGGAAACCTGGGAAGAGAGGGAATAATTGTGTAAAGTGTACACAACTACACAACTACACTGGTTTAATTATGATCTTTAGGATAACATTATGCAACTGACTCTAGACTGATGAGATTTGGGGCTTATATAAAATTGAATGCTGAGAACAAACTGAAATGTAGAGCCAAGGGCCGCACATTGGCAGGCTGTAGGGTGGTCGAGCCTGGCTTCAGGTTCTGAGATCTACCGTTCAGCATATCAATGACCTTCACAACACAGAGGAAAGATCCCTTAAACAAGCACTGACTAGTTAGAATAAAAGGCCTGTCATTTAGACTTTGTTTGTCTTGGTATTTACTCCACATGCTGCAATCAGGGCAAGTCTTATTTCAAAGGTTATGTTCAATTATCATGCAAATTTAAACTCAACTTAAACTACATTTAACTTAAAATTTAAAGAAAAAGTAAAATGTTTTTCCCCCAACAGTAGACTATCCATTTTGAATTGTGTTGTTGTTTGTATGTGTAGTACTGTACTGTGCTGTGCTTAGATTACTTTCTGCCAAAGACCACAAGATGCCAGTATAGAGCTGCTTTTGTTTGGTCAGAACTATATATGGACGTGCGTGCTAACCTTTAGCATTTACGTAGTGCAATTCAAGATTTCTAATATGATACTAAACAGCAACTTCAGCAGGGGGCAGGGTAAAAAATAACCTTGAGGCCCCAGCGAGGATCGAACTCGCGACCCCTGGTTTACAAGACCAGTGCTCTAACCACTGAGCTATGGAGCCGACGGTGCTGGAATGTCTAATCTCTTAAAAAGATACACAATGAAAGAAGAAAACCTGGGTCAGTATGGCGTATGCTTTGTTGCACTGTACAACTACGCAATGTTACGAAACATGCGAGGTTGCAAGATAAAATGTTGCTTTACATTATCAAGGTTTACGGTGCGCTGTTGTTAGCGTTAAGTGGAACGTGTAAACACCACCACCTCCCCAAGTTTCGGAAACATGACACAATATTTCAGTAATATGAGATCTTAAAAAATGTACAGCGTTTAGAATACTTGAAGATAGCTTGGTTTAATTTCAATACACCTTTCAAAACACAGTGATCTAATGTCAGACTTACCTGTTTAGTCTGAGTGTGTGATTCGGAGGCCAGTAGAGGCTAGAAAGCTTTTATTAAAATCATTACCAATATAAACACTTTACAACCATACAATCATTCAGTGGGTACTGAAAATTCAACAAGTTAGAAAATGTGACATTCAGACATTTGAATTTTTGAGAGGACTCAGTGGTGCCAAACCTACATTCAAATTAAACATTCAAGTCTGCAAGTCAACAATTAAAAATAAACTTTGAAGAAAAGAAATCACCATACAGGAAAGCAGGAGACATTACTGTAAGAAAATCTCACCCTTGGATATGGTTACAGTGTTAGATAGCATCAATGCATTCCAGCTGTTAGGATATCTCATAAATAACCTCTGGAATGCTTTGATGAAAAGATTGTCTTTGTGTTGCTTTCAGCCTACATTACACCCTGCTTTAGATTGTCATTTCCTAAACTTTATGTATTCACCTGAGAGTTCTATGGAAAGAATTAGTCCCATGCCCCTTATTCATAGCACAATACATTGTAATTGGAATGTATTTTATATGAATATGATGGACTGCCCACAAAACATTTTTATATTATATTTATCCTATTTAACTTCCATTTAAAATATCATGACACAAGGTTAAGTGATCTATGTTTGGTATGCTCATTCATAGGACTGTGATATTTCTCCACCAAGAATATATTGATGAGACCTGTTTTTAGCAATGTTAAATTAAGGCTGGATTTAGTTAATGATAATTAGCTTGGACCTCGTAGTAGTCAACATTTAGACTTCTACAATGTAGTCAGAGTTACCACAAATCACCCCGGCATCTTCGTAATGGGCACAGTTATGTGTTCCCACACCAGCGTGTTTGCAGTCCAGCAGGCTGGACTCGGTCCCTTCACACTGAACATCATCCAAAAGAATTCGCAGATCCTTCCCCTCCCCAAACTCAGAGTTTTTGGCTGCCTTCAGAGCGTACCGGAAGCCTAGCTGCTGGCAAACCACTGCAGCATTCTTGGTGGTCCATAGGTCGTCACACACAGTGCCCCACTCGCCATTAATGTAGATCTCCACCCGTCCGTGGTTGCTGCGTCCTTGTTCATCCCCAACGAGCCTCACTGCTCCGTCCTGGAGCTCAGGTGCACTCTGCACTCTGGATTTGCCCTTCTTGCGCCTGCCTTTCCGTCTCGAATGTCTAGATGCTTTGGTGGTAGTTGTAGTTGGCAAAGGGGTGGTTGGGTCTGGTCCTATTTCACCTAGACGGTCAATAAGCTCTTGCAGCCAGTCGTAGGACTCGGTGGATTCTGGCACAGGCTTGTTTTGGGTTGGTTCCTCAATGCCGATTAATGCTAATGGAAGAATGAGGAAAAAAACATGAGACCAAATATGAATATAAACAAATGAATGTCACAGATTTATTCACATAACTAGTCAGTAGTGAGTTCCAAGTGTTGTAGAAGTGGACGTGGACTCACTTTCCTGGGGAACAAACTTGATGAGGTTACTTTTCACTCGGACAGGAAGAGGGTCATAGTGACATTGTCTCGGTGGAGCGCGTCTGAAAAACAACAAATAACCAAACAGAATGATATACTGTTGCATTTAAAAGAGGGCAGAGTACAAGCAGGCAGAAACATAAAAAATATAATCTTTCTCAAACATTTACAGTCTTTGGATATGTATTCAACTTCCAGCTCAAGTCAAACAGTGGTGAGGATCAGTTTAAAGAGCTTGATGGCTGGGAAACAAATTAGGTGACATGACCACCTATTGCTGAGAGAAATGCAGAGAGCCAAGAGCTGTCTGTAGCAATGTCAGAGAACGGAGATTTAGGATGGCAGGCATTTCACACTCCTGCAAACAAAGCTTCATTTCCCTTCTTTACCAAAACAGAGACAGCCAGAATAATCTCCACATTCAGCTGAAAAAACACAGACCTAAGCTTACATCCAAGCCAAGTATGATCATGATACTGCACATTCCTCAGACTTCAAGAGAAGAATGACATGCTTGTGTTTTTTAATTATGAACAGATGTGTCTCTTCAAGAAAACAGAACTGTACACTGCTTCTTCCTTACTTCATCATCATTACACAAAGAAAATAGTAACCACTCACTGTGCAAAGTAATGATTATATTATTCACCTTGAAGGATCCACCACTTTATAAATGACTCCAGAAGGTGATGTAGCGCTTGGTATTCCAGTCGACATGAAGTACAGCTCACCTGACAGAAAGAAAAACAAAACATTACAACGTACATCATGAGGGCATTACACAAGAAAACACATTTCCAAATTCCAGCTGAGTTTGTGCTGTGCATGTGTTTATGCATTACCAGCTTCATCCTCTGCAAAGGAGATGATGTACTGGTGGTAGTTGTTGATAAGTCCAGGAAAGGTGCAGGTCAGGCCCATACCCATACAGATCTCATTGTATTTCCATTGTCTTGTGTTTGTGTCCTCCTGGAGACTCATTAAACGCCTGAAAAAGAATCAAATGCAGAGCAAAAGCTCACTATCCCAATGTGTGTGGGTTCCAAACCAGAGAACTTTAGTGTTTTATCTGCTGGTATTAATAATTACTATTGTGGCAGGAGAACATCATTTCAACATTAATCAACATTAACATTAACTGTGCATGCTGTGTGCAGCTTGACCTTTGCTGCAGCTGCACGTGAGGACGAAGGTTCGGCCTGTGAGCTGTCACTGTTTGACTGAATAGCCTCATGAAAGTGAAATTTTACCATTCTTCATACCTTAAACTAATGAAATTTGTTAAAACAAGTTATTTGGTGTTTTAAAAGTCATGACATCGAGCTGAAACATATTTCAAATTCTATTTGCATTCAGAGATTGCTACTAAACCCAAAAGAGAGATCGCACCATGCATGCTACCATAGTCAGTATAGTTGACTTAATAAAGTTAATGATCACTCAAAGTTAAAAAGCAAAATTCTCCAAAAAAAAAAAAAGAAAAAAGAAGAAGCCCTCACTCACTTTGTGTGAGGCTTTGGATGCATTATTTGGGAGATTTTGTCTACTGTCTTTCTACAGTGAGGTGCTTTTCACCACAGCCAACTGCTGAAGGTAAATCCATCACATGCTGCAGTATTTCACATAGAATGAAGTATGAATTCAGTGTTCTTGAAGCTTTGAGCTTCACCTGAAACTTTGATTCCAATGTGGCAGCAGTCCAGAGCATTTTATCCCTCCAGTGCAGCGCACAATTCATTGGTTAATATTTTTAAGTATTTCCACACAGACATGTTGTGTGTCTCATTCAGATAGAGACATAAGTTACTATATTATTATTATTATTACTGTATTAAACATAAAAATGATCAGAAGTGTTTTAATTCATGGCACTTTGTGCTTGTTAATCAATTAACATCTATGGGCAGTTTTGACTCTCCAAAATTAGGTAGGGTTAAATGCTTATTCAATATATTTCATTTATTTATTTATATACAATTTTAACACATTTAAATGTTACCAATTTTCACCAAGCTTTGTACATCATTGTAAATATTGAAATAAAAGAAAGAAAAAAAAGGAGTTCATGATTCTTTTCTACTCAATAGAAACATTAGACAGTATCTTTAGAAGTCAATTGTTGTCATGCACACAAAATAGAATATGTTGCTGAAATTGAATGATGAAGAAAATTGAAATTGTCTCTACCACAACACAAGGTCTTTACCACAACACCTAAAACTGTTGAGGTAAAGACATTTTTGCTAATTTTGCAGATAAATGGAGGCTAGCAAGGTCTGCTATGTTAGCTTTGACATATAGCATCTAATATCCATGAATTCAACAATACTAAAGTTAGTTTTAAAATTAAGTTCAAACTACTCAAATTAAAAGCTGTTTGTGAGGTCACACTATAAATACTCCAGAAGAAAAGATGTTCTTTGCCTCTTTTCTGCGTCAGCTAGTGCGGGTGGCCCGGCATGTCAGCCATGTGGTCACTTGATAGCTTATGTTTCCAAAGGGAGCAGATTTATTTGGATTTAAAAACAAAAGCAAACTATGTATTTTGTACAGTATGGCAGTAAGGACACGAAAGTGTGGAACAAGTGAATTAAGATTAAAAAATCCTGTAAACGATGAGTAAACAAAAAACAAGATTGTTGTCATGGTGTAATGTTTATATGAAACAATTTTATTTGATATAATGTCAGAATGTGCGGCACGGTGGTGCAGTGGTTAGCACTGCCACCTCACAGCAAGAAGGTCCTGAGTTTGATCCCCCAGCTCGCTGGGGCAGGGCCTTTCTGTGTGGAGTTTGCATGTTCTCCTCATGTCTGCGTGGCTTCTCTCCGGGTTCTCCGGCTTCCTCCCACAGTCCAAAGACATGCATGCTAGGTTAACTGGTGACACTAAATTGCCCGTAGGTGTGGTTGTCTGTCTCTATGTGTCAGCCCTGCGATGAACTGGCAACTTGTACTCTCACCCAGTGTCAGCTGGGATAGGCTCCAGCAGCCCACGACCCTTATGGAATAAGCGGTTACAGAAAATGAATGAATGAATAATGTCAGAATGTAAGTTTATTAACTTGTTTCACATATCTGAACACTGAGACCACATGTGTGGGACATGAATAACAGTGTTTGGACCCATAAAATGCTTTATAAATTTTATTAAATTACACAATTCAATAATTATTTTTTGTTAAAACATTTAATGATGCTGTGTAAATATTTATCAAGAATAATTTGAGAAATTTTAACATGAGTCCAAAATTTTATTGCTGGGATTTGAAGGTGCCTGTAGTTGAAGAAACACCCATAAAGCCGAGCCCTACTGTGAATTAATATTGTTGGTTTGAAGATATGACCTTGGACTCTGCAAATTGTAAAGGGCATTTTTCACTATTGTGTGATTTTAAAAACTAAACCTTTTGTCGATTAGTAAAAATAATTCACAGAATAATCACTGAAAACACTGTTTCTTTTTCTACACAACATTCTGTTTTACTGAAGCTACAAGTTGGTGGAGAGCACAGCACAGTGGTAGAGGACCAGTAGAAAAAGGCCTTTCTTAAAAATATGTGTTTTCTGGTTGATAAGGACCTTCACCAGAAGGCCATTGAAGCGCTACTTGAGTTGCATGTCCCAGCTAGTGCACAGACTTCATGTCATCTCTGAAATCCTCAGATGCAGGTACTGCAGGCAGCCTTCAGCAGTTATCTTAAGGTCTGACATCACATTGTTGCCATTCCTCAAAATCCATTCACCAAAATAAGCTTCAGAGATTGGTATTATTTTGCATAAAGAATAAAAAACCTTACCCACTCATGAAGTCTCCAAATATGTACATGCCGTTCAGGTTGGGGTACTCGCAGCCTCGGTACACATAACCACCAGTCACTGATTTTCCCACTTTGTGAGGGTATGCATAAATAGGCAGGACATCATCTGTGAAAAAAATAATCCATAAGTGATTGTATGTATTACTGAGTTTCTCTTCTTCTTCTTCTCTTCTTAAAGTAGATTTAAAAGCTGAATAAATATATTTTTAAAGGATAAGTCAAATTTTTTAACATCCATGTGATAATGACTAATGATTATATGCTCAAGTGAAATGTGAATCACATCTATATGTATGCTATACATTCGTTTCTCTGTTTAGCTCTGTATTCAGTGTTTCATCTAGCTTTTGTGCCTAACACAGGGGTGGGCAATTGTTTTTCATGGGAGGCCACATGAGAAACTGATCAGGCTGCTGTCAGGCATAATGATATAAGGTCCTAATAATGGTCAAATCTCTAATAATGGAATGGTCAGAAGTGTTCTATATAAGACACTCCTACTGTTGGTCATTCTCTCTGAATGTTCAAAAGTTGATGTTTTACAGTTTTCCATGCAGGTCACACACAGGTTGCAATGATAGCAGGAGCAAATTGAATGTACAGTATTGAGTGAATAAAGTTACAGTTTAATATGAAAGACATAGTTCATCATCATTACCAATGAACACAGCACTGACCCCTTTCAGAATAAAGGTCTGATAACAGTTTAATGTTAAGCATTTTTGATGTTTCCATGATGACCTTGCAGGCCACATAAAACCTTTCAGTGGGCCACATCTTGTCCCAGGACATCATCACCTTTAAAGTCACTTTTTTATATAGCTATTCCAGAAGAAGACATGATACCCAGTGTTATCTATTCTGTAATTTTACGCATAACTGACCCCTCCTACTTCCTTTTTGCTCTGGGCTCCAATAAGAGATGAACAAGCCTGGTACCCAGTGGAACCTTGGTCAACCTTCTCTTTAATTTTCTGTATGTAGGTTCACTGTGTATTTGGCCCATCTATTTTGAAAAGAGAACCAAATTTTGAAGATTGTAAAAAAATGTTGCTGGGGGACTTAATTAGTTAGCTAGCATATTGCTAACATTAAGTATCAAATTTAACTCACTAGGCAATGACTATAGATTAGCTATCAAGTTAGCTAGCATTTAACACTAAGAAACCAGCTAGCTAATGAAGATTAGCAAAGTTGTCATCTAGCGTTTTGCCACACATATGTGAGGCTTTTATAGCCCCCCAGCAAGATCTTTTAACCATTTTCAAAATTTGGGTTTCTTTTTACCATAAATGAACCTAACAGATAGCATTTCTAAGTACAGGAAACAGGGAAGGATAAAATTGACCAAGGTTCAAAGTGGAACTAAGGAAGGGTCAACTGGTGTCTTCATGAAAGATATGTGGTGTATGGTGAAGTTGGTCTGTGCTGTCAAATTGAAAAGAGATTGTAATTATTCTACTTATTTAAACAAGGCAATATAACCTCACTTTATTTTCTTGTTGTAATTCATTTTTAGCAAATGTTATTGGAAACTAGCATAGCAGTCTCACTAGAATCAGGAGAGTGCACATGGATAAACAAAGCCTTCCAACTAACAAGACACATTTTCAAGTGAGTGGTGATGCAATTTTATGAAGAGTGTGAGACATGTAATCTATTGAATGAGTTACATGTGGACAAGTAAATCAGTTAATAGCTTATGGTAACTGATTATCTATCTGTCTACGGTGTGACAACAGGATGATCCACAGTCATGCATTGCATGAAGATGACCTAAAATGTGAATAAAAACAGAATGTAATGATTTACACATTTTTTTGACCTACATTCAATTGAATACAGTACAAAGACAAGATATTTAACTCACTGATTCTTTGAACAGCACTCAATAAGCATTTGGGAACTGAAAATGGAACCTGTTTCTACACAAAGTGAAATTCTTTTCATGCTTGCTTGATACACGACATCAGGTGCTCAACAGTCCAGGGTCTCTATTATTGTCTTTTTTGCTTAATAATCCATCACACATTTTCAGTGGGAGACAGATCTGGACTGCGACAGGCCAGTCTGAACTGAACTCTTTTCCTACGATGCCGAGCTGTATACACGTAGAATGGGTCTTGGCATTGTCTTGCTAAAATAAAAAAGGACATTTCTGAAAAAGATGTTGTCTGGATAGCAGCATTTGTTGCTCCAAGACCTGTATGTACCTTTCAGTATTAATGCTGCCTCACAGATGCGTAGAAATGTGACAGCAGTTTTACAAAGTGTTCCTGAGCCCATATAGTAAAGTTATTTATAGAAGAGGCTTGTTCGAGATGAACTGCACCTCGCCTGGAAAGTAGTCAAGATCAGGTGGCCACATGTGACAAAAAGCTGCAGTCACGTCAGACAGCTTCCAGCAGCCTTCAAAGAATATACAAGAAGTGACAGAAATATTTACATCCTGTTAGGTCATCTGTAGGCTACCTGTAGTCCGCAGACCACGCTCAGATAGTTATAACTCGAGAAATAAAGCACACATTCTTGACTGATGATGAAGTTGAAACACAAAGATCTCTGTCCTATATAAATATTTATTATTATTATTAATGTATAACAATACAAGATGCTTGTTGACAGATTAAACCATCTATTACATCTAGTTTTAAATATTACATTTCCACATAAAATTGTAATGTTTTTTACAAAGCATGTTTACTGTCAAACCCAATCTGTGAGAGCCAGATGTTTGCAGTTGGTGGACAGCAGCTGCAGCACCTGGCTTTTAAATCTGTAGCCACCTTGATCTTATGAGGTCATCCTTGCCCACGTGTGGCATCAGAGCAAGTCAGGATCAAGTTGGACTCAAATCCAAATGGTATGCATTGTGCTGTGATTGCCTGTGATCAATGCTACGCAGGCCTGGCTCATCTCAAACAAGCCTAATCATGTCAGTGTTTATTGCAGTGCTACCTGAGGGGTCAAATTGGGTACTGGCTTTCAGCATTGCTCTCTATGTACAAAGATTTCTCTGGATTCTCTGAGTCTTTTCCAATGATTGCCAGTGGTGAAATCCCTAAATTCCTTGCAGTTGTGCATTGAGAAACACTACTCTTAACCGTTGGACTATTTGCCCATGCATTTTTCCCAAAGCAGCATGCCACACCCCATGAATGCTTGTGAATGCCTGAGTCTTTCAAGGATACCCCTTTCATATAATACTATCACCTGTTACCAGTTAACCTGTTTATCTGTGGAATGTTTCAAATTGGTATTTTTTGAGCATTCTGCAATTTTCCCAGCCTTTTGTTTGCCCTGTCCCAACTTTTTTGGAATGTGTTCCTGGCATCAAAGTGAGAATGACTATATACTTACAAAAAATTAAATAGCTTGTCTTTGTACTTTATTCAATTGAATATAGGTTGAAAAGATTCACAAATCATTGCACTCTGTTTTTTTACATTTTACACAGCATCCCAATGGTTGCAATCAGGGTTATATGCTCCCTGTGGTAATTATGAATTCATGTTAATGGATGACCAGAGGATGCCTACCTAGTGAGCTGTTTGCACATAGCTTCTTATCGTAGCAGGAGAAGCCCTCTTTGGCTCTCCAGCCATAGTTGCGACCTTTCTCGATGATGTCAATCTCTTCAAACTTATTCTGGCCCACATCCCCACAGAAGATGCGTCCTTTACCCTCTTTGGTCCGAGGGTCACCACGGTCCACAGAACATCTCCACATGTTGCGGACACCATAAGCATAAATCTCAGGTCTTGCCCCCCGCTCCTGTATGAAGGGGTTATCTGGAGGAATTCTGTACAGTGGTCCTCTCTCATTGTCATCTACATCAATGCGGAGAACTTTACCCAACAGAGCTGACCTATAGCAGAGGGCAACATGGAATAAATCATGTTTTATCTGAAATGCACAGGATCATTTAATTACATCTATTAAAACTAACTTACACCGATCAGGCATAACATTATGACCACTGACAGGTGAAGTGAATAACACTATTATCTCTTTATCATGGCACCCGTTAGTGGGTGGGATATATTAGGCAGCAAGTGAACATTTTGTCCTCAGAGTCGATGAGTTAGAAACAGGAAAAATGGGCAAGCATAAGGATTTGAGTGAGTTTGACAAGGGCCTAGCAATTGTGATGGCTAGAAAACTGGGTCAGAGCATCTCCAAAACTGCAGCTCTTGTGGGGTGTTCCTGGTCTGCAGTAGTCAGTATCTATCAAAAGGGGTCCAAGGAAGGAACAGTGGTGAAAAGGCAACATGGACGGCCAAGGCTCATTGATGCAAGTGGGGAGCGAAGGCTGGCCCATGTGGTCCGATCCAACAGACGAACTACTGTTGTTAATGTTGGTTCTGATAGAAAGGTGTGAGAACACAGTGCATCGCAGTTTGTTGTGTATGGGGCTGCATAACTGCAGACCAGTCAGGGTGTCCATACTGACCCCTGTACACCACAGAAAAGCACCAACAATGGGCACATGAGCATCAGAACTGGACCATGGAGCAGAAGCCTGATAACAACCTGATCATTTGAATCAGGTGTGTTGGAGCAGAGAAACATCTAAAACATGCAGGACAGTGGGCCCTGAGGACCAGGATTGGGAAACACTGCACTATGGGAAAAAGGCAAGCCAGCGGAGGCAGTGTGATGCTTGGGCAATGTTCTGCTGGGAAACCTTGGGTCCTGCCATCCATGTGGATGTTACTTTGACACGTACCACCTACCTAAGCATTGCTGCAGACCATGTACACCCTTTCATGGAAATGGTATTCCCTGATGGCTGTGACCTCTTTCAGCAGGATAATGCTCCGTGCCACAAAGCAAAAATGGTTCAAGAATGGTTTGAGGAGCACAACAACAAGTTTGGGGTGTTGACTTGGCCTCCAGATTCCCCAGATCTCAATCCAATCAAGCATCTGTGGGATGTGCTGGACAAACAGGTCTGATCCATGGAGGCCCTACTGCGTAACTTTCAGCACTTAAAGGATCTGCTGCTAACATCTTGGTGTCAGATACCACAGCACACCTTCAGGGGTCTAGTGGAGTCCATGCCTCAACGGGTCAGGACTGTTTTGACAGCAAAAGGGGGACCAACACCATATTAGGCAGGTAGTCATAATGTTATGCCTGATTGGTGTATATTAAACCTGAAACCTGATTTTAACAGTAACTCTATAAGAGGGCCTTTGCTAATTTGTCCAAAGTTGGATACGTCCTTTGTTATACATATTATTTGAAACTGTCTCAGTTGTTTCAGACATCTTAAGCAGGTGTCTTACTTGTTTTGGGCATTTCCATATTTCCCAAATGGATCTCCTGCCATTCCACCATCTCCTGTGAAAATGTACATGTAGCCATCATCTGCAAAGAGAAGTTGACCTCCATTGTGATTTGATGCTGGTTCATCTATCTCCAAAATAACCCTGGAAGGAAAGTGTACACAAGAAATAAGACCAGATAAGGACCAGGTGTAATTCCCTATTTGTGAGGTCATTTCTCTGCATGCAGAGTCTGAAATATTTCAGATTGCTAAAAACTGTTTGCTAACCTGGATGTACAGTCCATACCTACCGCTCAGAGGCATGATCCACCACATTCATGTCACTGGCCGACACATGGAACTCACTGATCCTGATCCTCTCATCAAAACCCACCTCCACTGAGTAATACACATACAGCTTCCCATTGTACTTGTACTTGGGATGAAAAGCAAGTCCCAGAAAGCCTCTCTCGTCACCTTCCCATGATGATGTTAACACTGCCTTGGTAATGTTCAAAAATGGTCTCTCCAGTTTGGACCGGTCAGGAAGGTATGTCCACACCAAGCCCACCTGTTCTGCCACAAAGAACCGATGTGTGCCATCATTGGCATGCACCATGGCTAGTGGATTCCGCAGCCCATTCCCAACCTCTTCCAGGCACAGCTGCAGACAGCCATCTGAGTCTGACTGAACCCGGCCCAGGTTCTGGGTGAGTTTCTGGTTGCTGAGGAGGTGTGGGTAGCAATAGTCCATGTCCTCCAGCTCCAGGTACTGACACAGCTGTGCTTCATCTTCTTTGACTTTGGCTATGTATGGGTGGTCAGACAGGAGAGGGAGTGTGGAACTACACTTCTTCCAAAACTGGGAGCAGTAGTCTGGACAAAGGCCTGGGATGGTCCTGACTGGGGTGCTTGGGTCTTCAGCATCAAAGAGATGAGCTGCATAGGGAGAACATTCCTGGACAAACAAGACAGAATAAGAAAAAGAAGAAAGAGAAGACATATTTTATTCAGAGAAGTGATGAAGCGAGGGATTTATTTTAAGTCTGTCCACCTGATGAATGTAAGAGCAATATTCAAGATTCCCTTCACTTAAAAATGTGTTTCTCTTATGTTTATGTTGCATAAAATCTCTGACTATGACCATACTGACTTGTATCTGGGTAAACTTTTTCATTAGAGGCATGTTTACACATTCCTCTGATGAAGGGAGAGATGTCTGTGCACTTCCCTAAAATCTATGATTCAAATATAGACCAAGGCTTGCTAGATTTGGTGCGCAACAAATTTATTTATTTATTTAAATGATCCCCATTAGCTAATGCCCGTGACAGTTAGTCTTCCTGGAGTCCAAAATAAAAATTCAAAAGCCAATCCATATAATCCATTTAATGATTAATGAGTTAATAATATTGAGTCAGCATTAGCTGAGTAAGTCACTGTCTGCCATGTCAGCTAGTAGCCATTTCTGGTGCACAACAGACTCCTCAGATGAGAGTGGGTCTGACTGAGGCTCAAACATATATGGCTGAATTTCTCCATGTTTCCTCTAACGCTAGTCATCTTGATGCTCACTGCTATTTCACCAGCACAAGCTGTGGTGGGAGGTGGGCTATGAGGCCATATGAACTGAACTGCTCTGATGACTTGAAGGGAACTGCAGGAGATCAGTATTTGTGGGTTTATCACAATAACCAACCCCTTTCACATTATTCAAAGCTTTTTTTATATCAGTTGTTAGCATATAGATTACAGCGCTGCCCTATAAAGGAAAAATGCAATTATTTTTGTCAAGAACTAGTTCTAATAATTTTTGTCAAATTAAAGACATACTTTGTCATGTGGACAAATATCTTCTCTCAAATGTGTTTTATTTAATTTTGGAGAAAATAGGAGGTTGAAATTACAGTAACTGCAAAAAGTCAAAGGAAAAACCACAGCAAACCACCATAACTTCAGTTACTGTATTCTAACATAGAATATCTGCAAGAAAATGACGAAATATGTCATCTATGTGAATTATACTATTATTTACAACAACAGGATAGAAAAATACCAAAATAAGAGCACAGAGTCATAACTCTCAGACTCACCTCAGACTCTGATCCCAGGTGTGAAGATGCATTTAATTAAAAACTGCATTTGAATTGAATGAATCTATCAGTATTTTGCAAAATGAAAGGCAGTGTAATTGTTCTGTCAGGTTCAGGTGCACCATGCAATCATAGCAAAAAGGCAAAGACTACAAATGTGGTTTATGATGAATCAAACAGCCTCTCAATTAATGTTAGTGGGGATAATGTTTCACCTTTAACAAACTGTCCTCATGTGTTGAGAATATTATAAATGGATACTGTTTTATTATATTAATCTTTGTTTTTTACATGTATGGATATAGAGTTGTTTATTTAGATGTAACTTTGTGCATTTCTGTATGAAAGCCTTTTGAATGGACAGGCTGCTGTCTGGAATTGATTATAATGATACCATTGCGGTAAAAGAAAAGGGATGCAGGTGACTAATTAGTATATTTTTTTATCCTGTAGGACCTATTTGTAGCCATTAATAGAGAAATTATTCTGAGTGGCCTACGAACCACTACTGATTTTCCAACTTGGCCCACTTGCTATTGAGGTTGTATAGCCCTGTCCTAAATTTTCAACTAAAATCCAAATTCAAATGTAAACGGAGGGAATACATACTAAATGCATACTGTATGAGTAATACTGGATAAGGAGGGTCAAGTTTTACCTTAATTCAGCTTATTAGTGTCAGAGTCATCATGGCGTTGCATTTCTTATTAGTTATTTACATTTAGTAAATAACTAATATGTATTGATTTTTGCTTTCAGGACATACTGTGGACACTTGTCAGAGACACTGCAATACAAACACAACACTTTGTGATGGCAAATGACATCCCAGTCTCAGCAATCTGCACCACTGCCTTCTGAAGCTTGTTGTCAGATCCAGCTAAGGGCAGAGGCCATATGAATGGTTGCCTATGGCAACAACTTCAGATGGACAAAAAATAAATTAAACATTTGCCGATGGGTGAAAAACCCCTGTTTTGTGACTGGCTTTTCTAAATCACCTATGCTGTGATTGGCTGTTGTAAAATTTCCCTCTGTTCTGATTACCTGTTGTAAAAACCCACTTGTTTTGTGATTGTCTTGTGTAAAAGTCCCAGGTGTTGTGGTTAATGTAATCAAAAATATCAATATATCTTTTCTCTCCAACAGTGAATTAACAAACATCCCTGCAGTGGTCACATAGCTGCCCTCCTCTCACTTGTCCAGAGTGCTGTCTTCTCTTCATCATTCGCCTCATTTGCTATATGCATTGTCATGTATTATATAACAGTCTACAATTTTCTGACGTCAATATTTACTAATTTTTTTCCTGGTGGTATCAAAATTCTATTAACAATGACATCTATATTTTTCAAGATATTGTATCAAAATCAGAATTCCAGTATTGTGGCAACATTGAGAGGAGTATTTTCACAGTTATTAAATAATGAAACAGTCCAAGCCTAAATGTTTGCAAGGAAGAAAACAGAGACATGAGGAGGAGGAAAACAGTTCAATACAGGAATAAATCATCTTACATTAAAATGCTGTTTCTTGTACAGGGTTAGGGTTGTTAGGGTATCAGTACCCTGACAGATTGTAAAAGCAGTTAATTGGAATTCCTAAGCATTTTTCTTAAATGTTACTATTATTTTTATTATTAGAATTGTTCATTATGTAATCATCATCATCATCATCATCATTATTGTTATTATTAGTGTTGCTGTTATTGTTTACTGTTGCTACCTCCAATGAAACACAGCTTGCAGGTCAAACACCATCAAGCACACATCCTCTTTAAAAACAGGTAAAATAGCTGGTAAAACTGAACACTGTACTCAGTCTTTTGATTTGTTTGTTTGAGAAATAATTTTAATTTATGATAAAAAATTATATATTTTTGTCTTCAAACCGTTGTAGTGACAAATGTTTGCTGTTCATATTTTACTGTAGAATGAGTAGGTGGTGATGCCTGCCATGCCTGTTGTGTTGACAAATTTGACCCTGTCGACAGAATAAAACTGAAGAATATTTTATTTGGGCTATTTTACTTTAGGTAACTTTGTAGTGGACTACAGTATTGTTTCAGTAAGATTTTGTTTTTTTCTTAGTTCTGGTTTTTATTTCAGTTAACTAAAATCATTTTTCACACCTTGTTTTAGTTTAGTTTTATAACATCCTTGATGAGTGTACTTAGGCTGTTTGGTCATGTTGCTGCAGGATCGTATTATGGGATGACCTGCTTCAGTGTTCAGTCTTCTTACACCTCCTGCTTGTTTCAGCCTCAGTGTTGTGCTTGTTTGTCAGCCCGCTGGCGCATGATGGGACGCTTTGGACTCGGCCAAGTGACCTTTGTCCATGCATGCCTACCTGGCAGAGCAGCTCCAGGACGAAGCCAGCACAGCTGGCATATCCATAATAATCAAAGTTATCCATAATCCTGTAGAACTTTGCCATCAGTTCCTGGTCCTTCTGATAGTCACAGCAGCCGAACTCCTTGTACATGACACAGAACTCGAGCTCCCGGAGCGGTCTGAAGGGCGGTTTAAAGTCCAGACACTGCGGGTGTAACATTACAGGTGAGACGCCCAACGCAAAAAAACATAAGAATCCAATCTGCGAGAACCACGGCCGAGTCGGGACCGTGCCAGGAACGCGCTGCATGATGGCGAGCAGGAGCAGTGGAGACCATGAAGAGAAAGTTGTGCTTCCTGTCTGTCTGTCTGTCTGTCTGTCTGTCTGCACTTTGCTCTGACTCCAGTCATCCGCCTCCTGTCGCCCTCTGACGTGCTGCTGACCCGTTCTGTCCTCTGTCAACCCGGCCTGTCTGTCTGTCTGTCTGTCTGTCTGTCAGCTCGTTCTGTCTGTCTGCCGTCAGGTCAGCCTGCTGCAGCGACGGGAGCCTTACCGACCGTACGACAGGCTGAGACCATCTGCTGTCCTGGAGTCCCGGACAGGTCCATCTGCACACAAAATGGGAGGACAGCACCGGCAAAGTGGCTTCAGCTACAGAGCTCACGGAGAGTCCCGACGCTGCTGTCTGTGCTTAGTACAGACTATAGTGATCACAGCGTCATCAACTGTAACGTTAGTGTAAATATAACATACTAATCTATTACTCAACAGCTACTTCACCCTGTAAACTACATAGCATTTATTTACCATTATTTTCATAGAGCGTACTCTGAATTACAGCACGCAATGCATTGTGGGTCTGGGGTTCTTCTGCTAGTTTCTTGAGTTATACTGTTATCTTCTGCAACATGTTAAATAATCATGTCAACTCCTGCTCCCCAGTAGATGGCGACCTTACTCAGTCTTAATCATGTGATTCCTGGGGGAAAACGGTATTATAATCATCATTATTATTAATAGTAGTAGTAGAAAGCATTATTATTAATTTTTCTCTCATTTGTGGTGAATTTTTTTTTTTTTTTGGAAGATTCTGCAACACTGTTTTCCTGTGAAACTCCAGCAGTGTTTTGCAGACCGACAAAATAAACCTGACCCTCAATTGGCATAAGTGTGAGCAGATAATTACTTAATTTTAATTTTTGGGTGAACTATCCCTTTAAGTGGGAATAAGAGATAACTTCAGTGTTTACACTGACACATTTACACCTTTATTTTAGTAAATGCATTCTTGTAGCCAATTTGAAATTAATAAATATACATACATTTGAAAGAAACAGTGTGTGGAGACCCACTGTTCAAAATGTTTCCTAACAAAGGGTGAGTGTGTAATTTCTACATTTATGCTTTTGGACCTGTTTTGTCCAGAATTTTCTGTGTTCCAGTGAAGGTGTGAGTGAGCCAGGAAAAAAAAAAACATTAAATAGGGTCAATCATGAAAACATAACTGATTTCATATTTAATTTTAATGAAATTTCGAGCAAGAGGTAATGCTTGATTCTGTACAGGCAGATGGCTGTCAGAGGACTGCTCTGTATTTTGAATGATCATGATGATGCTTTAAAGCTGTAGATAGCAACAGTTAAATAAAAATTAAAGAAATCACAAGTCAAGTCAAGTTTGGGAACCACTGCCTCAAGGTATGCCTGTGTCCTGTGCATAAATGAAGAATGAGTGTTATTTGATAAATATTTCTACATAAATAAATAATACTACCATAATAATACTGTAAAACAAGACATAGTTTAGGCCCACTATGCTTGCAGATGCAAAAAGAGTTATTTTGTGAAATTTAATGTATTTTTAATATGTTGCAACTGTCCCCACGGTTGGGGTCAGTTTCAACATCTGACTTTTTCCTTTCAGATAAATATTGTAAATGATATGTTACATATAATTATCTTTAAATGTTATCAGACAGATGTAAGTATAATATAATCAGGATTTGGTTGTCCTGGTCCGAAATGTCAGAGTAACAGAGAAAAGTGTTGCAACCATCCCTAGTCTCCCCTGCCTGCTGAAACCAGTCATGATGCAGTCCTCCAGTCACAGAATCTGAGCTAGGCTTTGGCCGAGTAACAGACCCTTCAGGTCCGTGGTGCTGCCTGTAGAGGCCGCTGTGTTCCTGTCAGTCAGTAGAGAGTCTCTCTCTCTCTCTCTCTCTCTCTCTCTCTCTCTCTCTCTCTCTCTCTGTCTGTTTGTCTGTCTCTGGTCTCCAATCTTCAGAAATTGTCTCACTCTGTCTCCATACTGAACTTGCAACGTTTAATGTCCATGTCAGAGACAGCAAGTGTGTCTGATGTGGACCTGCCTCTGCAGCCCGGTGTGAACTCCATCATGGATCTGGTCTCCAGAGTAACCTCGCCGTCTCAGACCGGTTAGAGGACCCGCTGTCTCTCAGGACGACATTAGAATTAGCAGGGACATGGAAGGGGCGGAGGTTAGCCAGCTGTCCGACGACGAGCTGCTGCTGCTTGGGAAGGAGGATCTGATCCGGACGCTCAGGAGGCTGGAGAACCGCAACATGGACCTGATGCTAGAGCACGGGAAAATGATGAAGGACGTGAACCGGAGCCTGCAGGTCCACCTCCACGAGATCCGCACTCTGAAGGAGGTGAACCAGAAGCTGCAGGAAGACAACCAGGAGCTCCGGGAGCTGTGCTGCTTCCTGGACGATGACCGGCAGAAGGGCCGGCGGCTGGCCCGGGAGTGGCAGCGCTTCGGCCGCTACACCGCCGCCGTCCTATGCAGGGACGTGGGGCTGTACCAGCACAAGCTCCAGGACCTAGAAGCCAGTCAGGACGCGCTGAGGATGGAGAACCTGGAGCTGAAGGAGATCGTCCTGATGCTGGACGAGGAGAGGAGCGGAGCCGGATCCCGGAGCTCCATCGACAGCCAGTCCAGCCTGAGAGACCTGAACGGCTCGGTACCGGTCCGGGACGTCGGTGATGGGAGCAGCACATCCAGCACCGGTAGCGTCGGGAGTCCAGACCACCACCACGGCCTCCACAAAGCATGTGAGGGGAAGACCGCAGGTCTGAGGAGGTCTATGGACGACCTGTCCGCCTCTGTCCTCCACAGAGGACCTGGACTCAGCGGTAAGTGATGCTCTGAGCTCATGGTGCTCCTGCAAGAGTTTAGTTTAATCGGACCTGAAAAGTTGAATTGGCAAAGAGAAAAGAATAGAATAGCAAAAGAAAATTGAAGAAGAATAATTTAATTAAATATTTTAGATAAACTGAAGGATCCTTAATGGGATGACAAAAACTAATTTCTTACACAGACTGCATAATGTAAGCCACTTTAGGCCACTTGAAAATTGTCTTGTGGTTAACAATACATCAAAATGGATTGATATATTGATTCAGTGTTCAATGATCCAATATTATCAATGCAAAGTGAAAATATTGATCTATATCATCAACTTTAAGATACACCTTTATTTTAAAATTTACTATGACATGTCACAAATATCTAGAAGAGTTCAATAATAAAATTGTTAAATCACAATTTAGTTGCCTTTTGTGAGTTGACATAAATGGAACTGATTGAGTTAAATAGACAAGTGATATTGTCGGATATCAATCACGGGCCTCTGAATTGAATCAACTTGACATCTTAACATGGCAGACTTAGTGATATCAGGAAACATTGTGTCCTATTGTTTATTTAATATTGTATCATGATGAAACTTGTCATTTATAGCCCTAGTATTGTCACAAAGCTGTTTTTCTTGAAGTGTGGACAGTATTATGTGTGTGTGTGCGTGCTTGTTTGGGCTGCTTTAAGCTGAGCAATGTACTAGTCTGTCCTGAACTGTAAGGAATTATTATTTGAGAATCTACTGTAGCCACATCAATGAGATAAAGGACTGATGACTGAGTGCCTGTTATGAAGTAAGAAAGGGCCTGTGCTTTATGACATACATATTGACTTTTAGGTTTAAAGCATAAGAATAGAATAGAGCTACATATTGTAGCTGTTACCCTGACTGTATCACTGCCCTCGTGTCCAGTGCATTCTGGGAAAGGCAGCAATGCTTGACTTAACCCATGACCCCCTAACCTCATAGCAAATGCCAGGAGGCCCATGCAGCAACAGTGTTTTAATTATAGGGATATTTTACCCTAAAATGAAAATTCAGTCATTATCTACTCATCTTCATGCTGGTTGACGGTCTTCACTGTAGATCCTTAGCATGGAGCCACATTCATGTGTACATGCACTCTGTCTGAACTGGCTGTGTGTGGTGTGACGGTGTGCAAACAGCATGTTTGTCTCGAGACTCTGGAAGACTTGGAGCCAGATGAGCAGTATGGAGGCATTTTATGTTTTTTGGGGGTTTGTTTTTCCCTTTGACTTCCATTGCTTGGAGGATTCTGCAACACTGTTTCTCTGTGAAACTCAAGCAGTGTTTTGTGGACTGACAAAATAAAACCTGGCCTTCAATTGGCATGAAGGTGAGTAGATGATCACTGAATTTTCATTTCTGAGTGTACTATCCCTTTAAAGCCACTTCAGATCGCAATTAATAGTTTTAGCTTCATGATACCTGAAACACACACTTTCTTCTCACAGACTGAGCTGATGTATTCTAGTCACCTTGCTGTTTGCTCATGCTCAGACTGAGTGACACCGTCTGGCCCCGTTCGGCCTGGCACAGATGGCCCCAGCCTAATTACCTCAGCTCATTAGCAATGAAGTCAGATCTAATGAGGATTTAGCAGCTTGGCACTGCCAGCAGGACGACACTGTAAGCTGCATTAGCAAGCCACTGAGCTGAAGGCACAGCTGGAACTGGGTGGCAGCTCTTTGACACATTCCAGCAGCTCTCAGTCTGTTTTATGATGAGATGAATGAGAGGAAAAGATTAGATTGGGATTAAGTCTGCAATTCACAGCTCAACTGGGATCACATGCTACTGGTAGACACACTTGTTTAGCAGGTTTGACCATCTGAAGCCAAAACCTGCCAACTGACTCCTTAGCAGTACAAAAGATGAAGGCCTAAAAAATGTAATTATCTCATTATCCAATCAGCTTGTTGTCTGAAAAGTCTGGCTTTCTGTATATCTCACATTCTTCTAGTTCTGAGGAAACAAAACTGATAATATTTCACACAGTAAGAGCAAACAAACAAGCTGAGCTATATTAGACATAGTTAAGACTTATATCAGACCTATAGACTTAGTTATCAGACTTAGTTTCATACTTAGTGGATGTTACTTATTTTCTAAGTAGAATATTAGACTAAAAACAGAATGACATAGACTGAGATGTAAACACTACATTCTGCTTGAGTTGACAGACAAGGCACTTAACTGCTGCTCCAAAACACTTATATATCTTCCATAGATAAGCATTCAGCAGCTGATATCACCTATCACTGCAAGTACTTTGTGTAGTGTAGTGTGTAGTTACTGCCCCTGATAAAGGATAACACTGCGACACAATGTCGTTCCAGTATTTGGCTGTTTTGCCTTCAAGTCTTCAGACAGGATTGTGAGTCAGACTGTTTTTTCATTTTCAGTTTGTCTATTTGTATTAGACTGACTGGATGATTTCACATGACCTCACTGTATTCAGTCTGTATTGGCAATGTTTCCACGGTAGGAACTTAATGTGTAGTTAATGTCTTTTGTTTCCGTTGTTATTTAGGGTGTAGTCACAGAGATAAATTTCAGCCATGTTCTGGGCAATAAATCAATATTATATCATATCTTGATATAAGACTAGATATTGCGATAGATTTTGGATATTGCTATATGGTATCTTAAGTGTTTTTTCCTGGTTTTAAAGGCTGCATTACAGTAAGGTGATGTCATTTGCTGAACTTACCAGACTGTTCTAGCTGTTCTATTATCTGCCTTTACCCACTTAGTCATTATATCCACATTTCTGATGATTATCTGTCAAAAAAAATCTCATTGGGTTAATGTTTTCTGAAAGTTACCCCTACAATATTGTGACTATTTCTAGGTATTTGGTCAAAAATATGCTTCCACCCCTTGGAGTACACTAGAGCTGCAACAATTTATCAATTGTTAATTGTTATTAAATCAATTGCCAACTATTTTGATTATCAATTAATCTGTTTGAGTAATTAAAAAAACTTTACATTCACTGATTTCACCTTCTTTAATGTGAATATTTTTTGGTTTTCATCTGACAGTAAACTGAATATCTTTGGGTTGGGGATAAAACAAGACATTTGAGGACGTCATCTTGAACTTTGGAAAACACAAATTGACATTTTTGACATTTTAAAATAAACAACTATTAACTGATGTCTTGAGAAAATAATCGTCAGTTGCAACCCTGAAGAACACATGTCACAACCTACATGATAAATAATTATCAGTGTTGACCAATATCAAACTTCATTATAGTGATAGGTTTTGCAACTATATCGCTCTGGCCTATGTAGTTTGCAGTATTTGCAACAACTGATAAATAATTTGTGTGTACATATTTCGTGAAGAGGCTGTGGGTACCAGGGCTGCTCGATTTGGTAAAAATTTCATATTGTAATCATTTTGACTGAAATTACAATTGCAATTGCGATATGATTAGTGGAAATGACTTTGCATTAAAATTTTTATGTTCCCTGAAAAAAAAAAATCAGATTATGATGATGTGATATTTATAGAGGTCTTTACTAAACAAACATGTTTTCTTTCATCTGAAGAATAAGATTTGGAGCCCAGGTCATCTCTGCATCTCTGCAGCACATCATTATTATTAAATTTGCTTTTTAAATGTTTTTTTCCTTGTCAAATAATTGTGGTGTGGTTCTGGTTCTGCGATTTGGATGCTGCATGTGGCCATATTGTGATTTTTTTTTTGTTGTTGTTATTTTCTTTTTGATTGTGATTAATTGTGCAGCCCTAGTGGATACTAGCCAAGCACTACAGGAGAGTGTGTTCTAATACACATTCAATATTCAGATTCAGATTCAGTTTGGAGTATGGTACTTCTTACATTAGATTTCTCAGTAATATTCCGGTATCATATAGCCTGTTTACATCTGGTATTATTAACATGCATCATGGGTGATCAGATCACCTGTGGACAATTCTGAGAGCATCACTTTACACCTGGCTTTAGATTGTGTCTCAAGTGACAAATACTTCTGTACATCATCCTTTTGCCAAATGCTGTTATTATTTTTAACCTGAATTTGTTGAATTTACTGTCCACAAATGAGACAAGAATCAGGCTGGAAACAATAGATGCTGCAGGAGCTGAGTGTTCCTGGGGGTGGGGACTCACTGATTACTCTATAGAAACACAACATTAGAGTGGAATTTACTGAAGTTGGAGCATATTTCATATTTCAGTATTTTCTGGCTTTCCCTCTGATATGCTCTGACTGCTCTGCCCCGACTTGCAGAATATACAAAGATGCACAGATAGCTTTACTTGCTGCTAAAGTAACAGTTATTCTGACAACAATAGCCTAAAGCTTAAATAAAGCTTTATTAGCATTAATAACTTTATAAAACTTCCCATTCCTGGTGCTTCAAAGCTCCTGTGCTAGTTAAACTCCTCTGGTGCTGTGACCTTGCGGACCACTAGTTGCACAGCTAACAGTGGCTACAGTTAACTGCAGTTAGCAGTGAATATTGTGAATATTATACTTCATCTCTGCTATATTCTGCCAATAAATCCCTGTAAATCTTACACACTGGACCTTTAAGCTCCTGCAATGGAAAAAAGGACTGATGTTTTATATTCCACGAACTGGGTTGCATATTTATTTAGGTTATGTAGAGATTTACATTGATTTTGGCTGACAAATACTGACTGAATTATTATGCTGAGAATCACATGCCAACCATCATGGAAGTAGTACTGTGCCATGTAGAAAATTTGGTTGTTTAAACAAATGATGTTGCTTCTACTATATATACTCTTTTTTTTTATATACTTTTCTTATTGGGCAGTGTGTTGTTTTTTTCAATGTTAATACAGGCTTGGTTGATGCCACCAATTCCACCTATGGAAACAACCATAAATGCCCCTAAATTTCAGTGTTTTATGGATGCTTGTTTGTTTGAGTACTGTGCTATTCCATGGCTCAAGAATATTCTAATGCAAGGTTTCATAAGTTATTATGAAGATGTGTGGTGGTCTGAAGACATGTTTAGTGGCTGGTGATGGTGCTGCAGTGGAAGGAAGGGGCTGGTATTGTTTTCACCTTGAGACTACTTTAATTGTACTTTAACCTGTTGGGTCCGGATTTGGACACAGATCTCAAACTCTATGTGAGTCTGTGTGTGTAATTGTGGCAAAATGATTGGGTACTACCACAGAAGCAATGGGGCCAGAAGTAGGGTCCATTGCACCCCCACTATGCGCCCCAGTACTCAGGCATCATGGCTGGTGTGATCTCATAGCAACATGGTTATTGTAGTGTGGCTGCTGATTTGACTGTTGATCAATACGGTCAGTAAGTCGAGCTGCAGCCGTGACACAGTGGTTAGGGTACTTTAGCACATTTCCAAGTGAATTCACACAAGGTTACATGGGTTTTGCTGCAGATAAATCTCAGCAAATAAGGCAAAAAGAAACCATGTAACTCTCAAAGCAGCCACAAAGGATGAAATCTGCAGCATTGTGTCACGCCCAGACTTTCCAGTGATCATGACTGCAGTATTGTAGCTAGGCAAAGTAGTAGGACATCACAGTACATCATATGTGTACAGGTGCTGCAGACAGTTGATATTCATAATGAGAGAACAAAACTGGAAAACAACATAAAACCTGCTGTGAGAAACAGAGACGATGGTTACGCAATGCAACAGTCCAGCACAGAGTAGAGTAGGAGATTAGTAGAAGGATAGTAGACAGGTCTCCAAAGACCAGAGGCATGATGAGAAAGCACTGACAAAACACTCACAGTATCAGACTGTGAAACCCCCCTAAAGTTTCCTTTGACCAGTGTTGTCCATGACGACAAAATATAGTGAAACCCAATAACTGTGTGCAGTGGATATTAATGATTTCCAGATGAATCCTGATGCTTGTATTGGCCTTCTAATCATTCCTGTAGAATCACCATTGCCATTACTTTGTTTATATGGAACTCTGAGAGCAGAACTTCAATCTCCAAACTCAGTAAGTTCTTCTTTTTACTGTTTGATGCTATTTTCATGAATAAACACATCCTGACAAATGGGTCAGGAACTGTATCCTTATATGGTATTACAGGGGGCATTAATTATGCCAATTTATAAATCTCAAACATGCACTCAAACACACAAGCAGATCATTTGTAGTTGTACAAGCCCAACATATGAAAAAAGTAAGGGTTGAGAAAAATACGAAAAAGTTCTTGCATGAGGAACTTTGTTTACACCCTGAAGAAAAGAAGCAGCTGTCCTTTTACAGTCCAATAAGAAACATTTGAAGACTATTTTGATATGGATCTCTGCATATTTCAGTACCAGTTCAAGCTGCTGAACAAGACTCAGCTGTCAGACTTGTTGACAGTTAACCTCACACTAAGAAAATCTTGACCCCAGCTTGACAGAAGCCAGACTGGGGATATTTATAGGCCATGACAAATGTGGAACTAAATGCAGTGGAGCTGCTTGGTGACTCCTCTGAGCTTCCCTGTGGACTGGCCTCTGGTATGTTTTCACATCTTTGCATGTGTCTCCACCTCAACCTCAGGTGGTGCTGTGACCTTACATGACAGGTCAGCATCACATGACTTGTGTCTATAATGGAGACAAAACCACCAAATGCACATGATTAAATAAGACTGATAGAAGATAACAATGCTGGAGCTTACTGAAATAGTAGGAATGTGTTCAGAATACTTTTTTTTAGCCATGTTAGCAGGAGGGCTCTGGGGATGGAAATGTTAGTCTGAAATTTGGTTGGTCCACCTCTATTTTTGGTCCAGACTGAAACACACTAAAGGTGTTTCCACACCTGCCTTGTTTGGTCTGGTTAAAATGGACTGTGATCCGTTTGCCTATTGAACCCTGGTGCCAACCAAATAACTAGACCAAATCCTCCTGAAAAGGTGGGTCTCTGCAGTTTGTGGTGTGAAAGCAAATAAACCAACCACAGGATTTTATAATTGCAAATGTAATTGTAGCGCGATTTCAAAAGCTAAGCTGCTAATAAATCCATCTACTGATTGTGAAATCTGTTCAGGAGAGGATCGTATGATTGACATGTATAGTCTATTTATTAAATTCATTTAGTAGCAGGTAAGTATAGCGCAAGTATTTTTCCCGATTAACAGGCCAAAAGCTGTTAAAACTGCTGTGCTTTTATCCTACTGCCAGACTAAAAAGTGTGATAGCACTCCCACAGTAATACCAGCTGTATGTCACACACACAGAAAGAGTTGAATGAAGGGCGATTCACTGCTTTTGTCACTCACTCTATCTCTCTGTCTCTCTCTAAATGAGGGAAAACAAAAATCCTGGTGCTTTCTCCTTATTCTTTTCCTCTCCTTCCAACATTTTGTAAACTCAATATCTAAACATCTACAGTCGGGCCAGCAGATGCAACGCAGCAGCGAGCTGTCTCTGTGTGGACATTACACACATACCAGCCATTACAGGTCAGCGAGGTGCACACAGATGCACAGTGTCCTGTAAGCTACAAGATGCCTCCCTTTCATCTTGTTTCTATCTGTCAGTCATGAGCCACAATTGACTAAATAATACTTACAATTGTTTTTATTTTGTGATCTTAAATAACCAAATCTGAAGCATTAAAGTGCTGCGTAAATCTCTGTCAGTCACAGGAATTTGATTTTCCCATGTGATGATGCAGGATGACAGTCACCAAAATTGTCCAATCAATGAGTTACCGTCAGTCTGTAAAACTGCATGTTTCCTCCTCTTGGTTCATTTGTAAAATGTCAATGTGAGCATGAACCGCACCAGGACTAAAATGCAACTATATGTCTTTTTTTTTTCTTTTGGTCCGGACCAAATGAACTGAGCAACAGGTGTGAAAATGCTCTTACTCAACAACTATTGGATGAACCTTTGACTTTGTGGATCCCCTGACTTTTCCTCTAGTACCACCGTGAGGGTGACATTTGTAGTGCTTTGCAGTGAATTACAAACACCTATGGGATGCTAGTTCAAGAAATTCATGTTCCCCTCAGGATGAATAACAAATGTTAGCATGCTAAACTAAGATGGTGAACAAAGTTAACATTATTTTTGACAAACGATGATATTAAATGACCTTGATTGTTGTTGTTAGCATGCTAGCTAACAGGTCTTTAGGTCAGTGCTTTCCAAACTTTTTTTCTGGGGACCCACTTTTTAAAACTAACAAACCATCGCAACCCAATTCACAACAGGCCATATCAAGAAATTCTAGGAAAAGCTCCTTCATGCATAAATGAATGTTCCACGCTATATTTACTGCCATTTCTGCATCACCTTATATTATCTTGACACGTTATTGAAAACATATAGACATGCTAAAACAACATCTGACATTTTTGCCTACTTCATAAATGAGAAAAAATAACCATATTAAGGCAGAATTAACATGCTCTCGTATTTTTCCTCTAATCAGTAAAACGATATACATGCTTTATAAAACTGGAGTCCCGGTCTTTGGGAATGACTGCTTTAGGGGAGGGAGATAGCAGGTCTCAGTATGTCACAGAAGTGGTATACATCTTCTGAAAGCTGGAACTTGAAGATTAATTTAAATGCCTTTCAGTACTGTTTTTGTAGTCAGAAATCTGTAATAATAACTTTGTGATTTTGTTAGGCACCTATTCAAATAATGGAAGTTTAGAATGCATAAAGGCTTAGAACATTATGATGGAAGTATATGATAACCCTTAACGTTCTATTAATTGCAGTTAATTGTTGCAGGGTTTATTACACTGATTTGATGTGAAATTTAATAATTTTTGTCAACTCAAGAATTTATAAAAAAGCTCAAAAATCCCTCCCACCTGTGGGTCACAACCCAGTCTTTGGGAATGCCTGCTATAAATCACTATGACCCTACAGTTATCAGTCCTGATGAGAAAGTCCACATTCTGTGACAAAGCTGTGAAGTGTGTCACAGTGTCTGACCTGCACAGGTCACACCAACAGCTGTGGCTCTTGTTCATGTTTGTGTGTGTGTGTGAGTGAAGATGCTGCACACTGTACTAAATAACTAATCTAACTAATCACACTCGGAGAACAAAACATTTCAGTGTTTTGTTCTGTTTTGTTCTCTGAGTGTGATTCTTGGAAGACACCAACTGTGCAGCGTTGACAGCCACCATGGAGATAAGAGTCCGATTGTGTTTTGCTGACCTCTGTGATGAAATCCAGAAAATTGTCCTCCAGAACCAGTTCTTTTTCTCACACTGTTATCATTTGGCTCTTGTTTCAGCCAGGAGATAACATTTCAGTCCTGCTTCCCACACCTGTAGAGACTTAACATGGATTTTAACTTTTGTTTTTACCTGTTCCATTGCAATATGTCATATTTTACTTTACATTTTTAACACCTCGAACCATAAATCAAGTATAAATGCTAAAGAGTCAAAATAACTCCTCAGAGCTTGATGTGTTAGCGTGCCTCCCAGAGTTTCCAAAGATACCTCATATCTGGATTTTGGGGACATGTGTATAAAACATTGCACAAGCCATCTAGAATATTTCCAATAGATGGTGCATGAAGTTGTTTCCCCTAACTCTAACAGAACCAGAATGAAAGTGTAAGGGGAAAATCTCTAATTATATAATAAATAGCCAGGGTATCCAAAGGAATGGTTTCACATTTTAGAAAATATGCATACTTACTTTTTGCAGAGAGTTAGGTGAGAAGATTGATATCTTAGCCTTGAGTCAGCTCAGTTTCATGTTCTCCTTTCATTCATAACATTTTAACCCCAACTCTGTCTGTCTTTAAATGATCCTGAAGCTGAGCTAACCATAATCTGTCAGACCTCCAAAGGCACTGGAAATCTGCAATAATAAAAACAAAAGCTGTTGTTCATTTGCCTTTAAAGGGAAAGGAGAAAATAATGCAGATGTTACTTACTAAATTCTCATAATATTGACACTGACATTATCCTGGTTTATTGTGTTTTTATTACATAAATGGTGCTTAATGTTCCACCTCAAGTCTGATTTGCCACTGTATTGTGTAAAGTATTTCAAGTAAATACTGTGTGAAGCAGTGGTGGAAAGAGTACTGAAAATCTGTACTCAAGCACAAGTACTGTTACATTACTAAAATATTACTCAATTATAAGTAAAAGTACTGGTGTGAAAAATATTTAAGTAAAAGTACAAAGTACTTGTCTGCAAAACTACTCCGACAAAGTCTCCTAAAAACTCGATGTGGAAAGACAGGGCTTTTCAGCAGCAGCCCCACAACAGAAACGCTGTCTGTATGGCATGTGAGCCGCATCAGATCAGTGAGGCAGCCATCACGCTCAAGTACATGCATGTAGTGTGAACAAGGTGTTTATTTTGCAGAAGAGTTGTATTTAATACTTGGTGTAAACCTCCAGTATCAGTCTCTGTTCTTTGACCTTTTAACAGTCACTATCCTGTCTCATGCAAACTGTTTTAATAAGATACTCATCTGTTTCCTCAGTTGAATGTGATGGGAAATGCAATCGTTGACTGAATTATGTCCACACAAAATGATTTTTTTGAGTCAATGACAGAACTCCCAAGGTCCTACAGAGTACAACTTGAGATCTATGCCTGTAAGGTTCAGGTCAGGTTGGGCCTTACTTCTTGCATATTTCACATCAGGTTTGGGCTGTGCTATATTTATTAATTTATTAATTAATTCATTTTAATTTTTCTTCCCAATTTAGTTGTTGACAGTTCCAGTTCCCTACATGTATTGTCCCTGTCACTGAAAACCCCTACTGTTTGGTACATAAAGGGAAGCTTGTTAAGAAAAATGTAGAAAAATGCTGAAATATGCTAATGAGGGATGGGTTCCAGTGGGGTTCAAGCAGAATTTTGTTGCTTGGGCCTTTCAGGCTCAGCTTTTCAGGCCTGATTAGAATCCTTCTGCAGAGTTCACATCCTGAGTCCCATGCTCACGTTTGTCAGTTGTCACCACAACTGACGAAGACAACCACCAGAGATTTGCAAAGTCATCAACAAGATTTCAGTCTGAAGCAGTTGTTGATCACTGGCAGATTAGTGCCTCACAGTTGTTTGCATCCATGCCAAGCTTATTCTGTAGTAACTATAAATAAGCACGACTCCCAAAACCCACATACAACAATCCGTCAAGAGAATTGGAGAACATGTCTTATAACGTTAGGTCAGCATAAATAACAGTTTAAATGGTCTTCTAAATCGTTCCAGAACAGACCTCTGGGGTTTTAATCTGTGCTGGAGGGAACACCATTACCTTTACAAAACTGTTTGGCTTAATGTTCATTGACTTCAAATACTGCAGATCAATGGGCAGATCAATCCCAAATTATCGATACTTCCGATACTACATCTTGTTTTTGATGATTTATTCTGGCATCAACAGGATCAATCCCAAAATAGGGATCCATTTCAGTTTCTTCTTCTTAAAACAGTAAAATACTGTTTTAATTCCAGGGAAGAGCAGAACTTCATATGCAAACAAGGTTGAGTTGTGTAGTCAATGTGTTCTTTGCTCCTCCACTGCTGTCTGTGTGCACTCAAGCAACATGTGTATCATGCCCGCACAGCGCACTGTGGTGCAAACTCTGACCAGACTGATCTGACACACAGTGACAGGTGAATGAAAGAGGAGCTTCATTTGGAGATATTTTACTGCTGTGAATGAAAATGTGGAGTAGGAAGGATGTTCGCTATAACTTTCTTCAGACACAGAGCAAAAGATCACAAGAAAGAACTTGAAGCTGGAACAGAGAAGAGGAGGGAGAAGAGGGAATGCCTGCACATCCAGACCCTTGACACAGAGACAGAGTTGATAGACAGTCTTTGTCAGAGAGGTTCAGGCAGGAATATCCAGGTATACAGTTGTTAAATTAATATTTTAGCCAAATCAGATCTTCAGCATTGATTAATGTTACATTTTCAAACTGTAACTGCCAATCAATAGCTGTTATTTAGTGGACCAGTTAAATATCTGACATTAAAATAAATATTCAGCCCACTGAAATATATTGTCTAAATAAATACCCTAATTGTCATGACATTGTTTTCAAAAAGTAACTTAAACTTTTTGTATAATAGTGAAAGGATACCTACATTTAGGCATATTTAGCATATTCATGCATTCAGCTCATAAATAATGGCACATAAGCTAAATAATACATAAGCTTCTTTTGATAATAAAAAGTATCATAATCGGAATTGATATTGGTGATTGTGGCCTTAAATTACTTGGTATCGTATCGAAAGCAAATTTTGTGGTATCGCCCACCCTTACTACAGAGGTTCTGTCTGATATCATCAGTATGTGCAACTAGTTTACTAGTTAGTTAGTATACTATTAGTTACTTTCCACATCTGAAAGAAAGACACAGGGATTTGAGGGCAGTATGTTTTTTTCTCTTTGCCAGACTATTGATCATGTCATGATTCATCGTATTTATGGTGTCATCCTTTACTGCGGTCCCGACCCACCCGATTAAGAACCACTTTTCTAAGATATCAGTATGCTGTATAATTAAAGGGATATATCACCCAAAAATGAAAATTCAGTCATTATCTACCCATCCTTATGCCACTTGAAGGTTGGGTTTAGTTTTTTAGCTTGGAACCATGTTCATGAGTGCATGCACACCATCTGAGCTGGGTGTGTGACGGTGTGCGCATGGCATGTCAGGGCTATAAGAGACCTGGATTACACCAGACGAGCACTATGGAGGCATTGTGGGGTTTTTTTCTGTTGTTGTTGTTTTTTTTTTCATACAATCAGCAGTGAGTAGATAATTACTGAATTTAAATTTTTGGATGAACTAGTCCAAACCAGAGACATAACTCCAAACTAAAAGTTCCAGAAAAACACAGTGGATAGACATGTCCTCTTGTCTTATTGTTTTTCCTCCTCTATTACCCGTTCATGTAAAATGGATCATTAAAAAACAACATTAGAATTCGTCAGAGCCTCCTCAGAATCTTTGTTTCAAGTGTTTGAATGCAGGAAAGTTTTTTTTTCTGCTAAATGATCATATGTTTTATTTTTCCTCCACTCCTGCAGCTCATAAAAGCCACAGTTGTCTTTCCCCCGGTTCAGCATTGCTGCTTTTAACTCCTTAAGGAGCCTGTAACTGGGGCTTCCCATAACTAGCTCATTGACAGCCTCTCAGTGGTCCTCTGGGGGCCCACAACTTAATGTTGCTGCATGGTGCAAAGGAGGGTAAGAGCCATGTGGGAGGACTGGGAAATGTGCTTCTTGAGACAAAACTGCATCTTAATCATCAAGTTAGATAAAACCAACTGTAGCTTTTTTGCCATGAGACACAACTTTGTGTGTGCAAATTCAAATTGTTCCACATTCACTGTGATACAACCAGTTCTGTCTTTTTTTATGACATTTTTATGAACTCTATTCATAAGTTATGTGGGAGCTGTGCATATTTGTTGTAGGAGGTTTACTAGTTGAGCTGAGTGAAAGGTTGAATGACGCTTGACTTTTTCTCCCCTGGTTAGAAAGACAGGAGTGTCTCTTGGTTGTATCTGTGCAGGGCATCTCTTTGAGAGAGAGAGATTGTGTGTGTGTGTGTGTGTGTGTGTGTGTGTGTGTGTGTGTGTGTGTGTGTGTGTGACAGATTTACAGTGTGTGATGGAGAGAGAGACTGTTGTTATGATAATGAGGTAGCTTGAGAAGGTTTTTGTCTCTGTGTGTGGAGCTATGAAAAGGTTTGAACACACCATGGGAGAATGAGCCTGTTTCTATACAGCAGGGTTAGGGTTAGGGTTAGGTCTGCTGCTGCAAAGGCAGAGCAAAGAACTGTGTGGCCATTAATGCATGAATCTGACTGACTGTGTCAGTGTTTCTAGGGAATTCTGTTATATTACCCATATACCCAAAATATCCCCTCTTCAGCTTCCTGTATTATTATTATTATTATTATTATTATTATTATTATTATTATTATTATTATTATTATTATTGTTCACTTTTTTCTCTCTTTGTATTAACCCTCTTTTATATTTAAAGATAAGTTTGGTTCAAGAAATACATTTTAATATCATCTGTCCAAGAGTTAGAGGAGGAGAATCATACCACTCTCACGTCTGTAGAAAGTACAAAGTTAGAGGTGGTGTGGTGTCAGTCTTGTTATCTAACTGTAAGTGAATAAACATATTTCCCCAAATTTTTAACTATTCCTTTTTTATCAGTATTCACATATCATATCAAGTGTACTTGCCAATCCCCTCGATTTTCCCGGGAGACTCCAGGGAAGTCTCTTCAGGGAAGGCTTTTTAACAGAAATTTTAAACAGAAATGTGCACGTTTTTCTAAGAACAGTCTAATTAATATACCCTGAAAAGTGAACTGAGTGACTGAAAAGTTGTACTCAAGTTCAAGTACTGTTACATTGCTAAAATATTACTCAATTATAAATAAAAGTACTGGTGTTAGAAATATACTTAACTAAAAGAGTATTAGTTACTTTTACCTGTTAGATTTCCTCATTTTCAATTTCTCTGGTCTTTTCTTTTTGTAATTTTAATTCTGACTCCATCAGACAAAACAATGTCAAATGAGGAACAATTACTGCCATGATGACTGATTAAATATCCATGAATACTTTTTTCATTAGTTAAACTTGTGTATATCATTGTTTTCATTGGTCTGATTGTGATCAGATCACCTGATTGGCTACTAAAATGCAGATGAAAGGTTTGGATATTAAATCAAATTGTACTCAGTACTCAACCATGATTTTAAAAGTAACTAAGTAGATTACATATTGCAATGCATACATAATACATAAGTATGAGTAAAAGTACAGACTTGAGAATCTACTCGTTTTTTTAACCTTTATTTATTCAGGGCAGGTACACTGAGAGTTATGCTCTCTTTTGCAGAAACGCCCTGATCACATTCACACAGTTACTCAATCACACCCGGAAGCTTCCCAGTACAACCACAGTCTTATCTGCCACTGAGAAGCTCCACTGGAGCTGTTGGGATTAAGAGCCTTGCTCAAGGGCACCTCAGTGGTGGTAATGAGGGAGGGGCAAGTGCTGCCTTTCACTTTCCCTACACAGATTTTATCCTGCCAGTCGGGGGATTGAACTGGCAACCTTCCAGTCACAAGCTCGCTTCTCTAAACTTTGGGCCACCACTATGCTCATAAAAGTACAAGTACCCAAAAAACTACTTGATTACAGTAATTTGAGTATTTGTAAGTAGTTACTTCCACCCCTGATTATTGTAATCAAATTCAAAATGAGGCTATTATGTAAGGTAAAATGCTGTTGTGTTTTCTAGCTAATAATTATCACTAATAAGTCATCTGCAGGCATCTATTTGCAAGTTTGTTGTTTCTTTAAAAATCTCCAAAATGCAGGAAAAACATTTATGAAACTCAGATTTTTCATTTTCAAATCTTGCTATAGTTTTTTGGGGGTCTCAAGGATGGTGGCTGAAAGACTTCTTGGTTACTGTGACCAGACATCCTCGCGGTGAAGCAGTACTTTTGTACAGTGACTAAACTGTAAGACAGAGACAATTTTTAGTTCAGCTGAAGCCAGTATGAGGATTTAACATCATGAGTTAGCTTCATTAACAGTCAGGTTAAGTGATATCGAGTGTCTTTGTTGTGGCAGTTGCACACATGCAGGTGTTTATACATTTGTAAAGCAACAAAACTAGATGCAGATTTAATAGATTTAATTCATGCATACAAGATAAAAAAAAAATCCATTAAACAGTAAAATGCAACTTTGTTTGTAGAACAATGGACAATGTAGTCTGTCCCCATTTCTTACAGTGTCATCAGACTATGAAGGCACTGCATGAGAGAAGAAGTGGGATATCTTTAATAACTTTTAACATACAATGTACAGCATGTTTTGTACCAAGACAGACTTTAACAAATCTGAAAAACTATTCAAATATTCCTTCAGTAAGTCATAACTATAAAGGTTTGATTTGCCACTTGCTGAAAGTAATAACATTTTATCTTCTGGATTTAATGTAAGTATCACTGATGATGCTGATGTCGCTTCCTTAATATGAAATTAGGTTTAAATGAAATCTGTCCTAGTGGAATATGGCTGCAGTGATTTACATATATTACAAAGCATCAGGCGAGCACCCAAATAAAAGCATCACTCCTGTTAAAGAGAATGAGGTCACTTTAGCTGTAAAATTAGCCATGACCTGACATCACAGGGATTTGTTGAGAAAAGCTGCATGGACTGGAATTCCCACATTCCAGCACAAATAATGGACTCAAACTACTGTGGGAAAAAAAAGGCGTGTTGGGGAAACAATAATAGTGTATTGTTTTGTCCGTCACTGGAAGAGCCCTTGTCACCTGCTGGGACGGCTTCAGTGAGGGAATGCTTAAACCAGAATGAAGCATCTTACTGCAGCTTCAGAATAAAGAACAAATAAATCATTGTGTGTGAGTGTGTTTATGTTATACAAGCTATGGTTTGCACATATGTGAGTGAGAAAGTGTTTGTGCTGAGGCCAAGTGTTTTCTCTCTGCTGCCAGCTGTGCTGTTTGTCCTGCCTGTTCAGTTTCCTGAGCTTTGTCTTTGGTTCTCACAGTGCAGCACACACTTACAAAGAGCATGCGAAAGGTTTGATATGACGGACTGCAGTCACACCACAGCTCAGCAGCACACTCTCTCTGGCTTTACGTCTTTTACATCACATGAAATCAAACAACATCGTGGGTATTTATCTTGCTGCAATTCAACGACAGAAATGCTGACACTGTTCTATACAGGCACTCAAATGCAATCCAACAGCCAAAACACACTCGGCCTCAGTTCCCAGAGCCTCCTTAGTGCTATGTGCATCGTAAGTGTACCTAAAGGTCTCCCTTAAGCTTACAAGCTGTTTCCCAGAGTCTCCTCAGCTAAGGTATACCTTCTGAAAGGTTTACCTTTAGAAGAGCGGCAGTCTGACCCACTCGTAAGCTGTCCTTTAGTGATGTGCTCTGTTCATCCAGTCACAGTTTGAACTTGCTGTCAAATGGACAGTTGCAGTATAGTTCATCAAGGCTACCTAAGCAAATTACATGAAAATTAATTATGAAAACAACATTTCTGTGCAGAACATAACATGAGAATGTTGTCATTTCACCTGGGTATTCTTATCATGATGGTAGCCAGATAAAATATAGAAGCTATCCATAACACTAATCCAATTTGTGAAAAATTGTGGAATTTTATTATATTTTTTTATGTAATCACTGGAAATATAGCTTTTCTGACTGTGTGATTAGGCTGTAGTAGCCCGAACCCCACCCTGAGTGTTGAACACTGCCAGCAGAGGAGGACAATTTGTATTAGACCTTTTGTTTTGATGAGAACAAAATCATTCACCCATTTAGGTATATGATTTACTCTGGTCTTTCAAGAAATCCTAGACTGTGTCTTATATGTCTCCATTTATACTCTGTTTTATATTAAGCTATAGGCTTTGTATTTATGTCTGGACTCTAGATTAAGCAGATGATTGTTAGTAGTCATAGCTTCCTTTGTTGTAATATTAGATTGAAGTAAAATAATTTTGGCAACCTTTACAAATGATCAATTTATATGTGAAAGACATCTTCAGCTTACAATGTACCTTAACAGCTCTTCCTTAAGGGCACCTGCTAAGGGACAGTTTGGAAAATAATCACAGGAAAAGAAGTTCCTTTGCTAAGGTATACCTTAGAAACCTTCACTGAATGCTTAAGAATTTCAAAACTGGCAAACACCGCCCTGAATGATTTATAGTTACAAAGAGTTGAAACTGTTACAACTACAGATTATTTTCATTTCACTCTTCTCAAAAGGAAAATAGCATTAGGGAAATATAGAATATGTAGAGTGTTGATATTTGGTGTTTAAGCTCTGAGCGTGAACTCATCACTACCAACAAACACAAAGCATAGCACAGCCTGGAGTGGGGCATGACAACAATAACATGAGAATACATAGGCTGAGTGATTCCTTGAATTAGCTTGCTAATATTTTTCTCTTTCTTAATTAAAATTATGATGATTATTTTATTAATTAAAACATTGTTGATTTGACCTATGAAATATAAGAATAGTGGAAAAAACTGAATCACGGTTTGTCAGAGCCTGTGGTGATACATATAGTCCAAAACTGAAAGATAATCCAAAAAGCAAATGAATGTTTCATTTGTTCACTTTTGGGAAGCTAATTCTGAGCCTTATTGGTGATGTTACTTAGAACACTCAGAGTGTGGCTTTGTTCTCTCTCTCGGACAAGTTGCCTTTGTTTGTAATGAATTCTATAAAACTAACTAACTTTCTTTTGCAATTTTCACTTTCTCCAGCAATTTCACTGCAGAAAAAGGCTAAAAGCATTGCAACATGCATAGCAATTTTTTTTAGAAAAGGTACAGTGAAATCAGGCATTTTGGGCTGCAACAATCCCAAAAACAGCCCGTGAAATCCTGAGGGATTGACTCTGAGGTTTTAAATGCCACAACATCAGCATCATGCACCAGTTCCTTATGTTTACAGCCTCAGCTCTCCTTGCCCTGACCATCTGTCCAACAGTATTGTCTGCCTGACAATGGGGTGCAGAGTCTTCAAAGATTCAGTGTGCAAGTGTGCAGAATGGGAGCGTCCTATCCCATTCCCTTTAGCCCTGACTGGGACCAGTCAGGGCTAAAGGGCATCTACCTCCATCTATCCTTTGATTTTATAGTGGCCATATCTCATGCAGCTCTGTAGAGCTGGACTCACTGCTTTGTTCACTTGACAGCCATAGCTGATACAATTTACACCATGTTTGGGGATGAAAGCATGGGAAAAAAAATTAAATTTGATGGAAGTTTGTGTAGACCTAATGGATTACACTTGAATTTAAATTGTTTAGGCTTATTTTACAAAGGCTTTAATACTAGGCTAACCTTTTCATAATAGCCCCCAACTTTTAAACAATAATTCAGATTTATTTCAAACAGACTCTTATTTTTGATTGCCATTGCCATCAGTTTTGACATGAACTCCCCTCTCGAAAAACATAGCAAGAATTAAAGGATTTCTGTCTGGAGAAGTCAAATCAAGTCAAGTCAAGTCAAGTCAAGTTTATTTATAAAGCACATTAAAAACAACTGAGGCTGACCAATGTGCTGTACAATGAAATAAGGAACATAAGAAATACAAAAAGGTAAAAACGAGCAGCAGAATTGACATAAAAATGCCACTCCAGACACAGGTAGATAAATAGAGGAACAGATAAAATATGAACACAAATAAAACAGAAAATAATAATAATAATAATAAATAGAAATAATAAAAAATAAAAATAAAAATGCATAAATAAAAGAAGAGTACAACTCTAAGGACACTCAAAAGCCTGAGAGAACATATGAGTCTTAAGTTTTGCTTTGAAAATATCAACAGAGGGGGAACACTTTATTGAAAAGGGTAGGCTGTTCCAGAGCTTAGGGGCAGCTACAGCAAAAGCCCGATCACCTTTCTCCTTCAGTCTAGAATGTGGGACAGCTAGAAGCAGCTGGTCCGAGGATCTGAGTGATCTGGGGTTGGAAAGAGGGCAGAGGAGGTTGGACAAGTAAAGGGGTGCCAGATCGTGCAGAGCTCTAAACACAAATAGGAGAACCTTATAATCTATTCTGTATTTTACAGGAAGCCAGTGCAAGGATGCTAGAACCGGTGTAATACTGTCATTTTTCTTGGTACCAGTCAGCAATCTGGCGGTGGCATTCTGCACCAGTTGTAGGCGAGCCAGAGAAGACTGGTTGATTCCCAAGTAGAGGGAGTTACAGTAGTCCAGTCGAGACAAAATTAAGGAATTTGTGACTATCGTGAGTTTATTGAAGGAGAGAAATGGCTTGATTTTGGCAATATTTCAGAGCTGGAAAAAAGAACCCTTCACAACAGAGTTTATCTGTTTGTCAGATTTTAAAGCCGAATCAAAAATGAAACCAAGATTCCTGGCATGAGGATGGAGATTGGGAACCAGAGGTCCTAAGTGGTCAGCTATCCCCCTGGTGGAGTTGGGAGGACCAAGTAGGACCACTTTTGTCTTACTGTCATTTAACTGAAGGCTATTTTTTATCCATCCATTGTTTGATGTCCTGGAGGCAATCAAGGAGGGACCTAAGTGTGTTGTTATTGTTATTACAAGGTTCTAATGGAAGGTATAGCTGTGTATCATCTGCGTAGCAATGGTATGAGATATTGTATTTTTGAAATATTGAACCCAACGGGAGCAAGTAGAGGGCAAATAATATGGGGCCTAAGACAGAACCTTGGGGGACACCACAGGTGATGGGAGCAGACGAGGAAAACTGTTTTCCAATCTTCACAGAAAAAGACCTGTCTGTCAAGTAGGAGGCAAACCACTGGAGGGCACAACCTCGGATACCAACTTGGTTCTCGAGACGGTCGAGAAGAATAGCATGGTCAACTGTGTCAAAAGCAGAACAGGGGTCAAGTAAAATAAGTAAGGCACATTTACCAGAATCAAGGGATATCAGTAGGTCATTTGAGACTTTAAGAAGAGCTGATTCAGTGCTATGATGTGCCCTGAAACCTGACTGGAATTTGTCCATAATATTGTTAGTCTCCAGAAAGGATAAGAGCTGAAAATATATATATATTTTTTCCATGACTTTTAATAAGAAAGGCAGCTTGGAAATGGGCTGGTAGTTATTTAAAACAGTTACATCAAGATTGTTTTTTTTAATAATAGGGTCTACTACTGCATGTTTGAAATAGGAGGGAACAGATCCATTGGCAAGACTACTGTGAAAATGAGAGAAATCGTGGGACCAACAATGTCAAGCACTTCTTTCAACAGGCTTGTAGGAATAATGTCTAGGGGACAGGTGGTGGACTTGGTGTGCAAGACGATGTCTTTAATATAACCAAAACAAACGGGTGCAAAGTTGTTCAGGATAGCAGAGCACAGAGGGGGGACAGAAGGTTCGTAGGCAGGAGCTGAAATGGCAGAACGAATGTTACCAATTTTACTAGTGAAAAAATTTAGAAATTCGTCACAAGTAACTGTGGTTAGCGCAGGCAGTAGCAGCATGGTTAAGGACTGTATTAATTGTGTCAAAAAGTACTTTATGTCAGAAAAATATTTTTCCCTAGCTGCTTTAATAGATTTTTGGTATTTGCAAAGAGAGCTTCTCATTATGTCATACGAGACTTGAAGCCTGTCTTTTTTCCATTTCCTCTCAGCTTTCCTGCATAGTTTCCTAAGAGAGCAGGTGACATTGTTGAGCCAGGGTTGGGATTTGTATTTAGGTTTCCTGATAGTGAGTGGGGCAACAGAAAAGATACAGAAAAACTTGTTCATGCTTTCATTTTCAGCAGGCTGGACTATTGTAACGGTGTCTTCACAGGTCTGAGTAAAAAATAAATAAGACAACTGCAGCTCGTCCACAACGCTGCTGCCAGAGTCACCAACACCAAGAGAGTGGAGCACATTACACCAGTGCTTAAATCACTGCACTGGCTTCCTGTGTGTCAAAGGATAGACTTTAAAATCTTGTTACTTGTCTACAAAGCACTAAATGGTTTCGGGCCTAAATATATCTCTGATTTGCTTATACGTTATGAAGCACCATGACCCCTCAGATCATGTGGAACAGGTTTACTCAGTGTTCCCAGGATCAGAACCAAACAAGATGAAGCAGCCTTTAGTTTCTCTGCTCCCCACCTGTGGAACAAACTGTAACAACTCTGGAAGCATGAGACTTAGGTGCAGAGAACACACAGGAGGCAGAATGAGGTTCAAATAAAAATCACTGTCTTTACTAGAGTCCAAAAGGCAAACCAAAACAGACAGGAAAAAAGGCACAAAACAAAAATCCCATAAATAGGCGAAATCTGAACAAAGTCATGGAGCCAAACACAGCAAAGCAAGAAGCAGCACCACTGACAACAAAGACAATCTGGCAAAGACATGTGGAGCTGGTGGGGGTATAAACATAGACATATATACATAGACGCCGCATAGAGCGGGTTGGCCCGTTGCTGCGATACATCAGCGCGTCCGACATACTGGATGTGGCAAAACTGCCTCGTGAACTAATGCAAGGAAAAGGACCGAACTTCATAAAGCGCCTTTCTACAAAGTGATTTAAATTAATGCCCTTTATTCACCCATTCACACACACACTAATATATCTGGGAAACAAATAGGCATCAAAAACAACGTATGTAACTTTTAATGTGATGATTACAAATGTTTACTCCTTATATGTTTAGGACATAGGTAAGCACCAAACCAACATATGTATTTTTCTAATGTTTTTATGAGTTTTTACAGCTATCAATGTATGTAACAATGTTATTGTGATGATAAATATTGAAATATTAATATTAAACATCTGTGTTTATAATAATCAGATCCTGAAACGTAGATGTGACAGGTAGATTTTCTGAATAAAGAGCACGAATGTTTACATTTAACTGATTTTGATTAATCATTTTAATATTCAGCGATTGATGAACATATATACATACATATATCTGTGGGGGGGGGGGGGCTGCAACGGATCGCAGTTGACCCGTGTCCCGTACGGATTGCCCTCTACGGTTCGGCACGCATGTGATCCACGGACTACATGTGAGCATCATAGTTTTACTGTCACTGCTACTTTTGTATAAGTTATAAAACCTGAAATCTCAATGCAGAGTTGCAGTGAACAGACAGGACAGATGCTGCTGTGTGCAGCGCATCTCTGTGAAGAGTGACTGATTTAAAAGCCGTCACATCGACTTGAGTGAAATCCAGACCTTAACTTTTTTCACTGATGTAACTATGCTATCACCAAAGAAACAGATCATAAAACTGTGATGTTCATTGAAACTTTGGTGATATCAGCTGTCTTAACTTCTACACAGCTCCTCTCTGCTCACTGGTGCAGCTCTGTGTCACCCTGTCTGTGACACAGTGTGTCTGCTGATTGATCATGACTTCTGACCAATCAGATGTGCTGCTGAAGGCGGGACATTGAGCCAGACTACAGAGCGTAGTTGTGTATTATACTATACAGTGTATAATGATCTAATATATGTATAGTATATACATAGTACAGCACTGTATAAGTTTGAAGTTTTTAATATTATTACCATTATCATTACTATTATCATTATTATTACATCACATAACTATGGTGATAATTACAGACAGACAAAGATCAAAGACAAGTGCATTTTTAAAATAATTTAACTCTAATCCTACCACTTTTTTCTTTTTTGCTGATCCGAAAAATGATCCGATCCGTGACTCAAACTGTGATACGATCTGAACCGTGAGTTTTTTGATCCGTTGCACCCCTAACATATATACATACATATATCTATACAACTATACAACTACAGTCTCTCTGTGTGTGTGTGTGTGTGTGTGTGTGTGTGTGTGTGTGTGTGTGTGTTTGTAAGCTAAAAACCTTGGAAAAGAATGGTATTGCACAGCTTTTCCCATCTGTTGCCACTCTGCATGAATGAATGAGGCATCTTCTCAGTTCGCTCTTGCCACATCCAATATGGCGGCGACGTCGACGTATGATTCAGCGCTCAATGCGGCGTCTATGTATATATGTCTATGGGTATAAATACACAGGGAAGGCAAGGAGGGTAATCAGGGGCAGGTGAGTAAGTGGCCTCAGGTGTGGTTGATGAGAGGCGGGAAAACACAGGAAACTGAAAAGACACAAGAGGTAGAGTTACAAAATAAAACAGGAAATGACATGACCAGAATGTTACACAAACTTCCAGAATACCTGAGGTCAGCTGAAACTGTCGGCTCATTTAAATCAGGGCTTAAAACATTACTGTTTACTGCAGTTTACCAGTGAAGTGGATATGTTACATATTTTTAGGATAATCTGTAGCTATTGTTTTTATATTTGTCTGCTGTTGCTTTTGTTTTATGTTTGCTTCTTTCTGTAAATGCATTTTCTGTAATATTTTAAACTATTTATTGTCCTGCTTTTAGCTTTTGTTTTTAATTATCTAAAATGCAATTTTAATGTTCTTTTAATGTTTCTATTTTAATGCATTTTCAAGTTCTGTAAAGCACCTTGAATTGCCTTGTGTATGAATGGAGCTAAATAAATAAAATTGCCTTGCCTTGCCTCGAAAATTACTGAGATCTTGGAATACAATAACATTGTCAAGTATGAAGATTTACAGATTCATGAATAAAGATGAATTATTTAGTTTCCCACCTGTATAGATTGAAAGAGTGCCTTTGAGGCTTTGTGGGCCTACATTGATATTTGAATACAGATCCCCCCTTCTGAGGAGATTAGGTTGATGGATAACTTAGCCCATCTAAACTGGTATGGTGGCCCGTGAGGTGGACGTGTGTGAAAATTTTGAACGACAGGGACAAGATGATGGTGTTGAAAGCTATCAGAGCCAAAAAGCGAATATTCTACAAGCACAAGCCGGTGCAGTTCTACTCTGATCTGGTGGCACAGGTACACAAGAAACAAGAATTCGACTCTGTGAGACAGCAGCTCCATAACATGGAGATTCATTATGGCATACTTCTTCCTGCCAGGCTGTTGGTGACCTACAAGGATAAAACACAAACTTTTGATAAATCAGCAGACGTAAAGGCTTTCTCCAGGCAGATTAGAGAGAAGGACAAGTCCGGATGAGCAGCGATATGAGACTGATAAACTGGTTAGCTGGCAGCCTAACAGCTAAGTTACCATTAGTAGATGGGGCTTCACTGAACTGAGCTACGGCCAGCTGGCATATTCTTGTATTTGAATTTATGTTTGGGGTACAGGTGTGCAAGGTTTGCCATATTTGATAGACACACTATTCCATAAGCCTATGACTCTAAATGTGCATGACAAGAACTTTCTTGGTTGGGAAATGAGACCAGCAGAACTCCCAGTTTGAGGGATTCCTTTAACTGGCAGCTAATTTAGTCAATACTTATTTTGCTTTGTTATCTCTCCCTGGCATAAATTGGTACTACTCAGGCAGAGTTGATTACTGTTCTTAAGGCAAAGGCTTACGCAATTGTTATTCATTTTATAAATGTTTGAATAAATAGAATAGTATTAAGTTAGTAAAAAGACGGATTTATGTTGGGTTACTACCCGAGACTAAATATCCCATGATGCAATTGGTGCTAGAGTTTGCTTATGTTTCCAGGTCCGGGTCATTCTGAAAGTCGGACAATACGGCCAAATAGGGCATGAGCATAGTTAGCTGGAATTGAACTCTTTTTATGGGACTCTTGATAATACTTTTGTAGAAGTGTATAATTATAAATGTAGATTTATGTATCATTATGATTCATTTGTACTTTTACTTTCATAAGGACAAACTTTGTTATAAATAGGTCTTCTATAGGGCTCATTCCACTGACACAAAGACACATGCATAATTCATACTCCCGAACTGATTACTTTCCCGAACTGATTACTTTCTAGTCTCCAAAAGCCTAATATGTTAGAAAATGTAATTATGACAGCATTTTGATCTCAGATCATTCCATGAATAATCTGATTTATGAAGACCCATTGGCAGAATCAACGTACTCAAAATGAATATTCTTCCCAGGCTACTATATATATTCCAGAATATCCCTCTACCACCTCCGCCAGATTTCTTTGCAAGAATAAAGAAATTCCAGGATTTTCTTTGGAATAACAGATGCCCCAGGCTCTGACTGTTGCTTTTATATCCGCCTTATGATGGGGGAGGGTTACAGTGTCCCAACATGTTGTGGTATTACTGGGCAGCTCAATTAAGAGCATTGATGTTTTACTTCATCACAGACAAAGCTCCAGCATGGAGGGCTATTGAGTCATATTCTTTTAAGCTCTCTCTACCCATCTATATTTACTCAGAAAAAAAACCCAAACCGCAAAAAGATTACATCTACGCCTATAGCCAAAAATATGATTCAGGTTTGGTATGAAGTTAAAAAATATCAGAAAGAAACTTCTTTCCTTCTTGCCTTAGCCCAATTTGGGGCAATAAGTACTTTGTACCAGGTAAAGCAGGGGTTTAAAATATGGGCTGATAGAGGGGCAAGTCAGATGAAAGATATTTTTGGAAATGATGAGAATCTTCTAACATTTGAGGAGCTGATCATTAGATATAATATCCCTTGCAAACACTTTTTTTTTTTTTTTTTTTTTTTTTTATGTACAGTTCAGAAGCTTTATCGGAGCTTACTGAGGGCAATCCACAATGGCTTCTCCATTGGAGAAAATATTTACCAAAAAACCCTTCAGAAAAAGTATACAATTTATTGATAGCATTTTCCTCGGAATCCTCTGTTTCTAAACTTAATGCAAGCAAAACTGATTTACAGGAGGAAATAACACTGGAATAGTGGAGTAGTGCATGTAGAGTAGCCAGGTAATACATGTTTCAAACTTCTGCAATACAATGAGGCTAATGTATATTACACCAGAAAAACTCAATACATTTAATATCAATATCCCTGACTTGTTGACCAGGTGTATTTATATTCTATTTCATTTTTTGTAAAAGTTGAAACCCAATAAATATATTGGTTAAAAAAATGTCAACATGTGTACTAAACTGCTCACAACAAGGTGTGTAGATTATCTTGAGTAACCAGGTCATGACTTTTGGAAAGACACATTGGTTTTGAATTTTTTTAATGTATTTTTCTGGTGTTTTGAGCACCACAACCCAAGTGCCATTTAGTCTCATTATGTTGGAGAGAAGGTAGACATTGCTATGGCTGATATCTCCAAAACTCTGCACAGTTGTGTAGATGACACATCAGATATATCTTTTGGATATATTTGGAACAACAATTGAAAAGAGACCCAGCAGCCCTCACCTCTACCATAACACGCTTTGAGTGGTTTGTCAGAACCTTCATCACCTGCTCTCTTCCTGACTCTCTGCTCATTTGTAGAACAGATGATGTCATTGCCCTTGCCCTCCACACTCCCCTCACACTCCCACCGGGACCAGAGGCATATACAGACATGACACACAAATTTTGTATGGTTCAGTTGAGCAGGCAAAAACATGAACATGATGAATAGGACAGGTGGCTTTGCATGTTTGAACGACATGTACAGGTATCACTAAGGGTGTACTCACTTCTGTTGCCAGCTATTTAGACAATTATGGCTGTGTGTTGAGTAATTTTCAGTGGATAGAAAATCTATACTGCTATATAAGCTGTACACTGACTACTCTAAAGTATATCTAGGTTTCATTTCTATAGTATTGTCCCTTGAGAAGGTATAATAAAATGGTTGCTGAAACGTGAGGGGTGTACTCACTTTTGTGACATACTATATGCGAGACTGACTATAGTTCAGCATTGAGCACAATTGTGCCCTCCAAGCTCATGAAGCCCGGATCTGGGACTCATCACTGAGCTGTGTAGCTGGGTCCTGAACTTCATGATGGGCAGGCCGTGTAGAAAGGCATCACCACATCCCCCACCCTGATTCTCAACAATACCATCCCTCAGTCAAGCGACTGCATGGCCACAGCTCCAACACCACCATGAAGTTTGCTGATGACACAACCGTCATCTGACGATGAGTCGGCCTACAGAGAGGAGGTCAGAGCCATGACATGTTGGTGCCATAACCTCAACATCATAACCTCAGCTGTTTGTGGACTACAGGAAGTGAAAGGAAGAAGGACACGCCGCCATCATCATCACTGGGACTCTGGAGGAATGGGACTACGCCCTGAACAATAAGGCTCTACAGAGCATAGTGAAAACTGCTCAGCACGTCACCCAGTGGTGCAGGAAGACTGTGGACACAAACTGTTATGCCTATGCCATTTGGCAGACAGTACCAAAGCATCCGTTCTGTGCCACCAGGCTCAGAAACAGCTTCATCCCACAGTAAATAAGACTGTTGAACTCTTGAGCTTGTCATTATAGCTGCATTTCGACTACATAGTATGGCTCAACTCGACTCTACTGTACTCGCTTTTGGCACAGAGTTTTAGAGGTGAACAGACTGAGCAAAGAGTGTTTTTCTTCACCACAGCAGTGTTTTAAGTTGTGTAATGCTGCAGTGTGCATCACTCAGCTGCTCTTGTTTGTTACAGCTGATTGCTGCCCTGCTCCTCTTGTCTTAATGTCTCTGGGCGATGGCAAAAAGTTTCACAATACACTTCATGTCCATCTCGCAACCACAATTATTTAGACACTAAATCAAAACATGATTGCATCCGGTGCCCATTAAGAAGATGAAATACATCTCCCTGTTAACTGCTGATAACTCTCACCAGTGCACGCTGTAGATGGTGCGGGTACAGCAGTGCCCTCACAACTAAATTCCACCTATTTCATGCCGTCAACATCATGTTAATTAACATTTAGAAAATCACTTTTTGACTTTTCTGAATTGATTCAGAATCTCATGTTCACATTGCAATGCAGGTAAGAATTGAATATTTCCCCCACCCCTAATAGATGTCACTATACACTTTATGCTACTTTATACCACTGCCATACGTAAACTACTGGCACGGTACTGTACATACATATTTTTTCTACATATCTATGAGATAGGGCTGATGGAAGGAGCCTGAGATCTAAGAATTTTATTACCAATGACTGCTCCAGTCTAACTGATGCTCGTATGACAATAAAGAACTTTTTGTCCACACATCTGCATTTCTACTTAACGTTTTTGCCCTCCCCACAAGCTTTGAACCCTGGTACTTTTCCATTGGCAGACAAATAGCTCACATCTGTGGCATTTTTAAAAAGCCTGCTCCATTTCTTACCCAACAGAATATAAATGATCATTCTATGAGGCTAACCCACCAAAGGCAAACATAATGTGGCCAAAGTTCAGAGGAAATACAGAAACCTCCCCTCTGGTCAAACTAATCTGACGTTTTCTCATATCCCTCATGTAATACGTGTTTACCCCCTGCTGCAATGACTTTATTGAAGCACATATTTCACTTTCCCCCACACAGGCAACCTCTGGAACTCCCTAATACCTCCAGATGTAGTGGAGGAATGGTCTGTGGAGCTGGGTTCACATGAACAAACCTTAAGCATCACCAGTTCCACTGACCACAATTCAAACCAGCAACAGAGCAGAAACATTACTTGGTGCTCTACTCCAGCCAGATGCCAGGGTGAAGTTAACTGGGCTCCAAGCCAAACAGTCATCAGCCAGCATCTGATCCAGGTTTCCAGACAGAGAACTCATGCTTTACATAGACTGACTGCTACACTGACTGCTGTGGACATAGTTAACAGTTGACTGTACCTTTTTATGTGACTTCTTATTATGAAATTAGTCTGAAACAGCTGTCAGTTTATGTCTACATAGGCTTCATAGTTTGGTTGTCCACTGTTGCTCTTTGGGGGCTAGGATTCAGTTTTGGCTGGTTTAGTGGCATGGCTCTGGGGATGGCAGTATTTGGTCCAAACTCAAATAAGAGTCAGATACCATGAAATTTTGTACAGAGATTAATGTTCCCACAAGTATGAATCGTAATGACTTTGGTGATGTTCTGACTTCTCTTCTAGCACCCCAGCAGGTTGACATATTTGTCTGTGAAATATCACCATTGCCTCAACAAACACTGGATTCCTAAACATTGTATTTACAGGGACTTTAATATTATACAAATAATCAGAATAAGAACCCATTCAGAATAAAAATACCTCATGTAAACACTCAATCAGAAGAGACTGATCTGAGCCAGCTGGATCAGAATGTTAAGGACTGGTGCAAACCTTTACTATTTTGTTCAAAAGAAAAATATAACCATGTAAACACCTTTTCTGATTGTTTTTCTCTGGTTGGAATAAATCTATTCTTCTTGCTCATGTCTCCCCCGTGTGGGGTAGGTGACCTGTCATGAACGAGTAACAAAACAGAACTAGTCAGTAGTGGGCACAAGTCTTCTGTTAGGAAATCTTTAAAGATTTAAAAAACACTAGTATTGTTGTGGGTATGTTTAAAATTATCAGACGAAAATACTTGTTGTTGCTGTTCTTCTTCTTCCTTGTTTACTGTAAGTTGGCAAATCAGAACCACTTTTTCTTATATTATGAATGTTGCTTTGGGGTACAGAAAGGCATGTTTCAGAATGATTGAAGATTGAGGAAATATTATTTGTGTAGAGCCTGATGTCCCATCAGAATAAACTACTTAGGATAAGGGAGGCTGTGGTATGTCTTTATTAAGAGGATTAGGTATTGACCAGATGTGACATGTTTCTCTGTCAGTGTCATGATAAAATTCAGGGTTTCTACTATCAGTTACTTTAATGTAGTCATTGACTCAGTTTTTTTCTATTTTAATATATGCACCAGAATTAATTTTCAAAGTTTTAAATAGCTTTAAACAGTTTAATTTTAAATAGCTTCAGCTTGTACTTTGCTTTATGACCAAATACCTGCAAAGTAATCACATTACCATCATGTGTTGGCCCACTGCAAATGTAAACATGCTAACATGCTGAACTAATATGGGGAATTTGGTAAACATTATATCTGCTAAACATCAGCATGTTAGCATTGTCATTGTGAGTATGCTGGCATGCTGATGTTAGCTTTTAGCCCAAAGTAACACAGTGCCAAAGTAGCCTCACAGGGCTGCTAGCATGTCTGTAGACCTTTGTCTTGTTAAATAGCATTAATCATTTTTTAAGTTTCAAGTGATTCAGAGTCACAGCATATGGTACAGTTTAGCCTATTTCCACTTTGTTTTTATGTTGACTCTTGAATTTTGTAGGTTTGGCCTAACTTTGGCTGTTCCAGTTGTTCTCACTAAATTTAAGTAAGGTTTAATATAATTTTTCATGTCTGTCCCAATACGGTACTCACATTGATATTGAAAGAATTATTGGCCACTGTAATCTTTTCTCCTTTTCAAACTGGCAGCTGCATAGAGCAACTAGACTGCAGCAAATGAGGGGCAGGTCGACTGACTATTGTGACCCATAAAAAGTCAATCTGCATAAAGTATTTGAGTATTGTATTGAGATAGATTGGAAAAAATCTGAGCATAATGGCACATTTTGAATAATGAGTAACAGACTTGAGGAAACTTGGTCATGTAGAGGTTAAAAACTGGCCTGTAATCAAAGCGCTGTTGGCTGGAGTCCCAGGAGCAGCTGGAAAAATGTGAGGAAGGAAAGTTCAGCTACAGCCCCTCCCTCAATTCTGCCCCCCCTCAATAACTAGTTTCAAGGTGTACCTTAGTGGGGCTTCTTAGAGATGAACAGCACAAGGCTGTGGCTGCAGTAGGCTGTTGCTGATATTGATCAAATTCCTCCACGTAAACCAAGTTAAAATGATAAAATGATGCCTAATAAGCTCTAGGTGATTCCTTCCTGAACTTGTAGATGGAAGGACACAAAGAGGAAGTCCTGGATGCATGCTGACCCACTGTAATTCAAGAATGTCCTGTGTCCTCTGCTTTGATTTTTTCTCATCTTGTGAGTGTGTGTGTGCTAGATAGCTAGATAGATAGAGAGAGAGTCCTGAGGTCAGCACTGTCTGTACCATTGACTTAAACGGCATCAACCATATTATTACCTTATGGCTGCTGTAATAACGCTACAGCAATAGTTCCCAAACTTTTTAGGCCATGCCCCCATCTACAAACCCCACCTGGTTGATGCAACTCCAATCCCCCACACCTTCAAAAAAAAAAAAAAAAAAAAAACAAACAAACAATTTATCATTCTGTGCCTTGTATCTCTTTTCAAACATCACTACATTTCTGTTTTAATGGGTTTTTTTTTTGCCATCATCACTGTCACACATATTCCTGAAAAAATAACAGAAGAGATGGAGAGATAGAGACAAAAACATGAGATGACTCAACAATTTTGTAGAAATAATAACAGTATCAAAATTACATCACTACACCACCATTACAACTGCCCTCTTGTACACCCCTAGAGGCAGCTCATACACCCCACTCTGGTCTGCATCACCATGGTGACCTTTGCCATGGCTGTGTTCACAGGATCATATCAGAATATGATAATGGTCTGCCACCTCTCTGGAAAAGTGTTTTTATACCAGCAGATCACTGACTATCAGTTTCACTCCTGGACAAAGTAGAACTGACAAAGTAAAATCACAAGTGCACTGGTGAGGTGAGGTGCCTGTTCACCCTGCTGCCAACTGGCAAGAGATACAGAAGTAGCAGAAGCACTCCTCAGCACTCCTCTATAAATAATCATTTATATTTATGACGTATTATTTATTCATCCATTTGTATACTTTTTGTTATTATATTTTGGGACTACAAGTTGTATTTCACTGTAGAACCCTGTGTTGTAGAATGATAAATAAATGAACTGTGTACCTTGTATCTGAGTTTAAATATTGTAATTGGTAGCAAGAGGTGAAGTCACTTTTTACTTCACAAAAGTAATGGAAAGTTACGATACTTTAATATTGTGATACTTGGTTACTGACTACATATTGTACCAGGTAATCAGTTCATTTTTAAAATAACCCTCCCAACCCTGAGTACTACAACAGTATTGTATTGCACTTTAATCTAAATACTGTAATGTAACTAAGTGTGAGTACTATTAATCTAGTTGTCTGGTTAAATACTGCATTATATTCTGGATGTTGTATACAAGAGTGCAGTGGCTGGATTCCAATGCGTCTTCTCCTCATTCATCACTTTGTTTCACTCTTTGATCCTCTCATGCAAGTCTAAAAACACAGAATAACTGTTCATACAGCAAGAATCAGCGTGGGAGCTTCAAATTACTCCACAATGACAGACTGAGAGAGTGGGGACGGGTGTGGAATAATGTGTCCTCTGTTTGCTTTAGCAGCTCCACTAACCTTCTGCAGCTCAGCATCAGCAAAATGAGCAAAAAACGTCTGTGTGTGTGTGTGTGTGTGTGTGTGTTCAGTGTAATTGAAATCATTCCTGGGCTTTCCTGTTGGAGGACTGGCTTGATACATGGCTGTGAGCCAGAGCATGTGCTCATGAAGCACTGTAAGAGGAAAGAGAGGGTCAGTTATCTAAATATCTTCATCTTTCATCTTTCTCAAGGTCAAGTCAATGAATCCTAATCCTGGGGGGGGGGGGGGGCAGCTGAAGATATGACAGGAAAGGGGGCAGAGAAAGGGAATGACCCACAGTAAATGGGTGCAAGTGGAAGTCAAACCGGTGGCTGCTGCAAAGGACTGACAGCCTCAAGACATGGGCGCATGTTCTACCAACTGAGCTACAGTAGCACCTTGTCTCAAGATTATTTACTTCATATCAGTAGAGTTGGAAATGCTGCAGTCACAGCGCTGTCACTAGTCACTGACAGTTAAGCTAATGTGGTGACTGGTGAACTCATGTCCTTCCATTGTAATTTGATTTATTTGTTTTGATTTTTTTTTGTTTTTTTGTGTGTGTTTTTTTAAACCCCTTGTTTTATTTTGTCCTCCCATATACCACAGTCAAAAATAAGTGAATTGAGTGTATTTATTATTATTATCATAATGAATTTTTTGGTGGAGTTACTTTTGTATAGGAAGGAAAAGGGGGAAAAACAGAGAGAGGCAATTATTTCTGTTGACTGTTTTGCCAATTTCTAATAAACATAATTATCAAACAAGAAAAAAACAATGTTACGCTAGCTCTGAGAAAAAGTAATTTACTGTTGACTAAGCCCCACCCTCCTTACTGACTAGGTCTGTCAAGCTTTCCATTCTTGCGCTGCACAAATACAGAGTTAAGATTTAAATTGGCAGAACTTTGTGTCTGGCTGATGACGGTGGATTTTGTCTGATACAGACATTTTGACTGCTAGCAGATTTCATAGGTGTAGCTAGCTGATGTAAGCTAATGCCAATGCTAAACTCCTTGAGTCAGCTAAGAAGTCTGTCTCCAGCTGACTGTCTCCATCTGAAACATTTTAAAACGAGAACCTTGTAAAAGTGTAACAGCTGCATACATGATATAAGGTTAATGCTAACAGACTGAGGCTTAAGCTAGCTTACATCCCAGCAAACATTGGGTGAACAGTGAAATATGACACAGATATAATAGACAACACCGATGAATGTGGGAAAAGGAAGTAGAATGGTTTGTAAAATGCAGTGGTATCTAATAGTAGTAAGCTAGTTAGCTAGTACATGCTAACATCTGCAGCTAATGTTAGAGCAGATGAAGGCAAAGTTTAATCCATTCCTCACATGTTCACGTGTTTTTGGTTTTTAGAAACCACAAAAAAGGCACCACTGTCCAAACTCATGAGACACAGAGTCATGCTCTTCTTAGAGCTCCATGCAGACCACTTCAACATGAAGTGAAATGCAAAGCTTTACAGGTCTGCAGTGCCTAGTTACAGTTGCTAATCTAGGATTGGACAGTAATTGTTGGAAGGAGGGGCTTGGCAAAGCATCAGTTGGACCACTTATAATTTTAAAGACGAAATCTCTTTTTAGAAAATGGCAGGCATTCTGAAATAGAGAGGCATTAATAGTTTACAGTATCACCCACAGTTTGCAAGTTGTCAGGACAGTATCTGTATACTGGACTTTGCCAGATTTGCATACAGTTAGATAACTGCACCATGCTTTCCCATATGATAATTGTACAACAACTCAGTTTGATAATGTGTTGGAGGTTTGAGTTCAACCAAACTGCAACATGTCCAAGCTCCATGCGGCCCCTGCTGAGTTACAGAGAACAAACAGAGCATATATAATACGTGCACAGTCTGAAAGATTTGCTTTTTTGATATTTTTGTGTGTATGTGATAGTTGACCACGTAGACACATGCACAAGACATAGCAGAGACAGAGGGGTCGGACAGGTCACCCAGCAGGAATTGAGTCAGGGGTGTTACAGTTATGACGCCTGAATATGCTCATATTTAAATAAAATTGTAGGTTATTAGCTAATTATATTACCTGTGTCCTACAGTAGTGCCTGTAAGATTTTGCAGAATTATTATGTTTAATCTTCTGAATTTTGTTTGCCCACTATAGAATGATAACAGATGGGCAGCAGCATCATTGTTTAATGATGGACTGAATTTGATTGATCAAATTTTTTGACACTGCTGTAAAACTTAAATATTTCGTGTCAGACAATTAATTAAGAATATTTAAAAAATTTGAATTTTTATGCTGAAGCATTTTCAAATATTTAATGATTTCTGGGGTAATCTCCTACCTTGAGATATTTTCTTTTCATGAAATATAAGGCTTTGTTTAGTAAGCTACTAATGGAGATCTTTTCCTGGTTTTCTCTGCCTCCTTGGCTTTATTGCTGACTGAAGGTTGCATGAGGCAGCAGCTGCTACATATCATAGAAATGTGCAGCCTGTAAGTCACATGTGTTGGCCACATCCTAGGGATTCATCTGGAGGTAACCAAAGTCTGTTTCAGATGTGCCTGGTGACAATTTATGTATCTTCTCAGTGCTAGACCCTGGTACACCAGCATCTTTTCTATATACTGAGTGCATGTTGTGCAGCCTGTTAGACTCTGTCTGTAAACACTTCAATACTGCAGCAGTGGTTTTGTCATTCTGCTGGTGAAGCTCACGTTACACTAGGAGTTGAGGGTGGAGAATAGAATAGGTGTTATATGAGTAACAATAAAGTGTGTACAACACGTAGAACTTAATTCTTACAAGTGTGCTTGTTTACTTATTTTAATTCCACACCAAGTCTGTATAGAGTGCCAAAGACATGCCCCTTCCAATGTCCCACCATGGGACCTAACTACAGAAAAAATATCAACTGTAGTCAACGGCGAGAGACAAATTATTCTTTGATCCTGTTTGAATTGTGCCAGAAATCACACATATGATGTCAATTTTAAAGATATTTTTTTCAAGACAGTCACAGTCATACAACTGTTGAAGTATCAGACTGTGAAGATACATATAAAAAGGACTACACACCCAGAAGTCGCCTAAATTACATTATGACTTTCTCCCTCCAAAAGCTAACTTTACCCGCTGAAGCTATGATGCCAGTGTATTTTCATACCGGGATGTAGTTTGAATTGGCAAAGACTAACTGGGGAGAAAAATTAAAAAAGGAAAAAAAACCCCCAAAACTTTTGCTTCATGGTTTGCCTGATGGTCTAGTACTGAAACATTGCAAAAATGTTATGTAAATGTTATATTGCAAGTTAGGCTGTGTGTGGGAATCCTTTTGCAGCTTTTGGCTTCACAGCTGATAAAAGCACCAGGAGTGGTTGGATAAAACACTTCAGATAAAACTACTTTACAAGAGGCAGTGAGATTGGTGTGATGATGTATATTGTGCAAGACGCGAGATGTAGTTCATTGAACAGTTTCACACTAAACTAAACTAAATTACAACAAAACTACCTCAAAGTGGGACTTTCTTGACTTTTAAAATACTGCTTCACATTGACAAACAACATATGTGTAATTTGTGGCACAGTTCAAATCAAATCAAAAAATAATTTGTCTCTCGCCATCAACCATTGTTCATATTTTTTCTGAATTTAGGTCCCTGGGGCACACCAGAAGGGGTGTGGCTTTATCCAGAGACAAATTCAAGCCCTTTAATGTGCCTGATACTCACTGTTGGGGGTAACGAGTTACAAAACGGAAATGGATTACAGTAACGGGTAACGAAGTAAAGCAACGCATTACACTTAAAATATCGGTAACGAAACTACTTTACCAGGCTATAGGAACGCACTTTCCTGCATTACCCAAGCCGTGTTTGCCTGTGTGTAAAGTTCTGATCTGTTTAAGTGGTGCCAAGTCAATGAGCAACGTGTCTAAGCATTTGTCAGCACAGCATGGCAGTACCAAACTTATATGACATGGCTATGATGTTTGTTCATGTATCTACACGATAAATTAAGAAACGGGAAAGTAAAGTAATAAGTAGTGAAGTTTTTTTTCACTTTTCAAATGCAGTAACTAGTAAAGTAATCTCATTACATTTACAGAAGTAATGAGTAACTAGTAACTAATTACATTTTTTGAGTAACTACCCAACACTGCTGATACTTCTCTGTAGTTGCCCCAAAAAGTAACTGGTACATTCACACATCTGTCTGGGAATGAATGACTACAACGTGCCATTTTAGGATTCATCTTGACTAGAAAAATCAAAGTTGTATGTATGCTGTATGTGGAGATTAAGATCAAGGGGGCAGCTAAAGGTGTGAAAAACATGCCAAAAACACAATGCATGACACACAGTGCAGGTTTCACTTTACAGCAGCATCAGATACTGTTGATGTCCATGTTGAACATGTTTCACACACTGTGCAGTTTAACAGTTAATGTGCTAACTGTGTTAGCACATTAACTGTGTGTGTTAACTGTTAACTGCCTTAATTTTTCATGGCATAGATGCAACAAGGTGCTGGAAACATTCCTCAGAGATTTAGGTCTTTATTGACATGATAGCATCAGAGTTTCTGCAAATTTGGCAGATGCATGATGTGAATCTCTTGTTCATGAATCCTGAAGTTGCTATATTGGCTTGGGATCTTGTGACTGGAGTACAGTGAACTCACTGTCATGTTCAAGAAACTAGTTTGAGATGATTTGAGCTTTGTGACATGTCACATTATCCTGCGGGAAGTAGTCATCAGAGGATGGGTACACTGTGGTCATAAAGGGATGGACATGGTCAGCAACAATACTCAGGTAGGCTGTGATGCTCATTTGGTACTAAGGGGCCCAAAGTATGCCAAGAAAACCACCACTGACTGAACTGTTGATACAAGGCAGGATGGATCCATGCTTTCATGTTGTTTACACCAAATTCTGTCCCTACCATCTGAATGTTGCAGTAGAAATCAAGACTCATCAGACCAGACAACATTTTTCCAATCTTGTGTTGTCCAGTTTTGGTGAGTCTGTGTGAACTGTAGCCTCAGTTTCCTGTTTTTAGCTGACAGGAGTGACACCCAGTGTGGTCTTCTGCTGCTGTAGACCATCTGCTTTAAGATTTGATGTGTTGTGTGTTCAGAGATGGTCTTCTGCATATCTTGGTTATAACGAGTGGTTATTTAAGTTACTGTTGCCTCTCTATCATCCTGAATCACTCTCACCATTCTCCTCTGACCTCTGGGATCAACAAGCCCTTTTTGCCCAGTGAACTGCTACTCACTGGATATTTTCTCTCTTGCAGACCGTTCTCTGTAAACCTTAGAGATGGTTGTGAGTGAAAATCCCAGTAGATCAGCAGTTTCTGAAATACTCAGACCAGCCTGTCTGGCACCAACAACTATGCCACATTTAAAGTCACTTAAATCACCTTTCTTCTACATTCTGATGCTCAGTTTGAACTTCAGCAGATCGTCTTGACCATGTCTACATGCCTAAATGCACTGAGTTGCTGCCATGTGATTGGTTGATTATATATTTGTGTTAACGAGCAATTGAACAGGTGTGCATCATAAAGTGGGTGGTGAGTGTATATCAAAACTGAGCACATGAGGGTGAGAGCAGAAGCACAGCCAACCAGGAAACAGAGATACTTTTCTTTAATCATATTTACTACTACTACTAGTACTACTGAAGTTGTGCTTGGATCTGATTATTGTTAGGTGTTGGTTCAGAAGTCACATTTATGCTTTGGTTTTACTTTTCTCATTCAGATGCATCAGCCAGCTACATCAGACAGCTGGAGAACAAGGTGAGGATGCTGGAAGATGAAAACAAGCAGCTGCTATCACAGGTAACTACTGCCATGATCAGCTGATGCTCTCATATGACTTCACACAGCAAAGAAGTGGAGCAACACATCTCTATGTCATGTGTTGGAAAAAGCTATAACATGGATATGGTCATTTAACTGTGTCAGGGTTCTTATAGGTGCTGGTAAAGCCTGGAAATTGCTTGAATTTAAATGTAGTGTTTTCAAGATATGAAAAGTGTTTGGAATTTGGACAAAGTGTTTGAAACTCCCTGGACTTTTTGGACTCAAAATCAAATCAGTTAATCCTGTCACAATCTTGTCACTTGAAAAAATCAAGTCTTTCCTGTAACAATTATGAGTTTTCTCAATGAGTTTTTGGTCCATAAAAAATGTTGAAAAATATCAATCAGCGTTTTCCAAAGAACAAAATGTTGTCCTCAAATGTTGTCTTGATTTGTCCACAACCCGAAGATATTCAGTTCACTGTCAGAGAGGAGTAAGGAAACCAAAAATGATTCATATTTAAGAAGCTGAAATCAGAGAATTTTTAAATCTTTTTCTTAAAAAAAACTACTGCAGACAGGTGACACATTTTGAAAGATGAAACTTTGTTTTCCTTTAATTTGTCTCCCTTCTATAGAATTCCATCACAACACAATTTTGGTTGTTTATAGTGCACTGGGGGGGCTCCTCACTCCTCCAGTGGATGGCAATACATTTGTTAGATGCAATTAGGGCTAGTCTGACAAAGCGGATATTGCCTCTCATATAACTGGCAAAACAGATATGTCCCCCAGTAATGTCAATCTTGGGTTGGTTGAGATCTCCACCCCGACAATACTCTTTATAATATCCCAGATAGATCTCCAGTACTGTTTCAGACATCTACATGTCCAGAACATGTGTACAAGAGTCCCTATTTCAGTCTTACATCTAGGACAGTATACTCTGTATAGCTACTACTTATTTTGTGGAGGTGATATGGCGTAAAGTAAACCCTGTGTATTAGGTTAAACTGTAAGATTCTGTGTCGACTGGAGAATGACTGAGAGCTATCACAGATCAACTTCTGATCAGAGTCCTCAAATGTATGACCAGTGTCCACTTCCCATTTAACCTTTGCATTGAGAACTCTACTTTCTGTAAGCTTCATGAGTTTGTTGTAGGTATAGGATAAAAAGCCTTTAGGGTTATGTTTTTCTTGCATCATAATATCTATTTGGAAGTCCTCTAGTGGAGTAAGTTTCCCACCCTGTTGTACTCTGATATAATCTCTAACCTGTAGATACTTAAAGCAATGTGTCACTTGAAGCCCAAAGGAGGATCTCAATTGTTGAAAGGTTTTCAAATTGTTGTGTTCATATAAATGTCCAAATGTATGTACACCTCTGTCATACCAATCTTGTGTGATACCATCCCTCAATGCCCCAGGTAAAACAGGATTAAAATGAAATGGGGTGGATCTATATATTTTCTTGACGCTTTGAAATTTTCCTCTAATCTCTTGCCATATTTTAGATGTGTGTTTTATCATTGGGTTTTGAGCTATGTCTTTCTGGCAGTGGTAGGAGTAAATAAACGGAACAGTTGATAAGGCCTCTGCTGTATGAGACTGTTCAATCTGTTTCCATGCCGGAGTATGTTCTAAGTCTTTAATCCATGTCCAGATAGCTTTTGATTGAGCAGCCAAATAGTATAACTGAAAATCGGGTAGGTTAAGCCCTCCCTGTTCAGTCAATCCGCAAAGAGTTCTGAGCTTGACTCTAGGAACTTTGTCATTCCACAGGAATCTGGAGAACTGTCTATCCATGTTTTTAAAAACGGCTTTGGGGAGTGGTGTTGGGAGCGCTTGGAAAAGATAGAGGAATTTGGGTAGGATATTCATTTTTATACAGTTTATTCTTCCAATTAGGGATATTGGTAGAGACTTCCATCATTCCAAATCAGTTTTCACTTTTTTAAATGGGAGGTCATCGTTGAGGGAGAAATTTTGGTATAATTGGTTCGGTATTTGCAAACCAAGATAAAAGAGCTTATAAGGTTTCCAATGAAAGGGAATGTTTTCCCTTGATAATTCTTGGGCAGCTGAATTTAGAGGCATTGTCACACTTTTATGCATGTTTATTTTGTACCTAGAGATGCAGTTATAATCATTTAATAAAGTGAAAAGGGCTGGGAGTGATGACCCCACTTTGGTTAAGTATAACGTAATGTCATCAGCATATAGCGAAATGACATGCTTTTCCTGACCCACTGTTATGCCCTCTATAACACAGTGTTCTCTTATTGCAATTGTAAGAGGTTCAACTGCCACTGAAAAGAGAAACGGAAACAAGGGACAACCCTGGCGTGTGCCACGATGCAGGGGGAAAGAAAAAAGAGATATTAGCATTTATTCGAATCATAGCTGATGGGTTTAGATATAGTACCCGTATCAATTGTATCAAATTTGGACCAAAATTCATTTTTTGCAGAACTGCAAAAAGAAAGGGCCATTCTAAGCGATCAAATGCTTTTTCAGTATGAAGCAAAAGGGCAATTACAGGGGAATCAAATTTCTTGGCACAGTGAATTATATTCAGGAATCTTCGAATATTATCGGAGGAAAAGCAGTTTTGGATGAAGCCAGTCTGATCTTTATTTATGAGGCTAGGAATCATATTCTGTAATCTCGTAGCTATTACCTTGGTAAACAATTTGTATTCTGTTGAGAGGAGGGCAATGGACCTATAGGACCCACAGAGATTTGGATCTTTACCTGGCTTTAGTAGAACTGTAATCAGAGCCTGTTCCAAAGTGTTAGGTAACTGATTTACTCCAATTGCATACTTAAACATATCCATTAACAGTGTAATCAAACTAGATGCAAAAACTTTATAAAAGTCCATGGGGAACCCATCTGGCCCTGGTGATTTTCCTCCTGTAAGCTTTCCTATGGCATTAGAACTTTTTTCTTGGTGATATCAGCCTCCAGATTGTCCCGTGTCTCCTGCGCCACCCCCGGAATGGCAAGACCCCCCAGGAAGTCATTCATGTTATGAGTGTCTACATCCTGTGAGCAGTATAGATTCTGGTTAGTGATGTGTCGGTCGCGAACGATCCGGATCTTAGAGCCGGCTCTTTGAAGTGAATGACGGGAACCGGCTATTGATTGGGAGCCGATTTGTTTTTTTCTCCTCTTTTTTTCTGTTAAAGTTGCACATGATTGGTGCCGTGTGTGTGTGTCCACACTGAGTAGAAGGGGGAGGGGAGGGGTTATAGACACACAATACAGTAAGCACATAAGCAAGTGGGAGGGAGACGAGAGAGAACATGCGCTACAGACAGAGACAACACGCTTGAAAGGTGAGAAAATACACTCGTTTGAGATGAACTGTGCCTCGCCTGGAAAGTAGACGAGATCAGGCGGCCGCAGCAGGAAGTGGAGACGAAAATACAGTCAAGTTGGACAGTTTTCAACAGAGTTAAGAGAGAATAGAAGAAGAGACCACCTGTAGGTTACCTGTAGTCTGCATACCATGATCACAGCTGAAGAAATAAAGTGCGTTCTTGATCGCTGATTGAGGTTAAAATAGAAGAGAACCCCCTTCTGATACATGTAACATCTGTTCTTTTATCTGCCTTGTAAAACCAAGTCATATATAAGTCATATATATAATCTTTATTATTATCAGACAAAATATCTGCTTGTTGACAGTTTAAAACTTCATTGCACAACAGAAGACTGATATATCCAGTGTCAAATATTACAATTACACAGAAAATTAGTAATTAATATAATATGTGGTGTTTGTTGTCAAAATTAAGCACTCTGCTTAATATTGTAGTACTCTCCTCCATGTTGAGTATGTTGAGTGTATAAATAAAGCCATATAAATAATAAACATTTGATATAATGTATGTTTTTTACATTAGTAATTCATTTTACATTATTTTGGGTAATAAATTAATTTGAGCAACCAAAAATCTGAGGAGCCACTTGGGAGCTGAAAGAGCCGGCTCTTTTTAGGGAGCCGAGCCAAAAGAACCAGCTCGCTAAAAAGAGCCGGAATTCCCATCACTAATTCTGATAAAAGTTCTTAAAAGCGTCTTTTATGAGTTTAGGATCATGGACTACAGCGGTACAATCTCTGGCCTTGACTGAAGGGATACATTTCAAGCTGTCCTCCTTTCGGATCTGCCACGCGAGTAATTTACCACTTTTATTCCCATGGCAGCCATGGCCATGGCCATAGCCATGGCATTCTCAACCGTCATAGTGGTTAGCATGTCGCATTCAAGTCTTTTATTGTTTAACAAGTCAAAAGTAGTTTCCTTTTGTATTCGAAAATGTTCTTTTTTGAGATTCCAAATCTCTAATTCAAGTGTTTTGATTTTTAACTGGTGCTGCTTTTTTTCCATGAGGCATAACTTATGGTCTCCCCTCTCAAATAAGCTTTTAAGGATTCCTAGACCATGGATGATGAGGCAGTCCCTTTATTTATGCTTAGGAAACTGTTTATGTTGTTATTGATAAGTTTAATATAATTTGCATCATTTAGCAGATGTAGTGGAAATCACCATAGTCTGTCAGTACTTCCAATGTTCTTCAGAGTTAGCACAAGCATGAGAGGAGCATGATCTGAGTGGGTCATCGGTGATAGGTGGATCTTTACAGCATGAGCAAGAAACATATTTATCCTGGAATAGCTTTTATGAGCATGTGAGTAGAAAGAGTACTCACGTAGTAGTTTATGTCTTTCCCTCCAGACCTCCACAAGCTTGAAGTCTACCATTTCTTTCATTAATACTTTAGCTGCTTGAGTTAGAATTTGGGGAATAGTGGATGATCGATCTTTTGACTCCAAAACAAGATTCATGTCTCCACCGATAATAAGCTCATTAGCAGGACAGGTAAGTGTGAAAAACAGACAACTATAATATCGTTGTGGACAAAACAAGACATTTGAGGATGTTATCTTGGACTTTGATCAACATTTTTTTCCATTTTCTGATGTGAAGAAAATAATCAACTGATTAATTGATGATGAAAATAACTCTTAGTTGCATGACCCATTTTTTTTAAAAGAATTTTCATCATTCATTATCATATTTATCTGCAGTAAATCGAAGATGACTTCTGTTTATTGGAATGATCGTTTTTCCATCATGTTTTAATAGCCTGTCTCTCTCTGTCTGTTTTTGTCTTTCTACCAGACAAATGGAGAGGCCGTAAAGACACTGAGGACGGGTTTGGCTCTTTATCATTCAGAGACTCAGCTCTCACAGTACCAGGACAGCATGTACAACGTATGTCCACTATTGTGTGTGTGTGTGTGTGTGGGTGACTCATACCAATAACATAGAAGCAATAAGAGGTCAGTCTCAGAATATTAAGAGTTCATATCTGCTCTTGTTTATCTAGCTTTACTTTACTCTCTTTTCCTCCTGCACTCCCTCTATCTTTCACTTTGATTAACTTCAGTTGGATTCAGTTTGTGCTTCATTTGAATAACACCAGCACAGAGGAATTATGTCTCCTGCAAAACAGTGACAATAATCTGATGAGAACAGATTTAATATTGCTCTCATTCCCCTGAGTAATGACAATCTTACTAGTCCCAGCTAAAATGAAATATGGCCTCTGCTTGTATAAAGAGGGAATTTGAAAATTGTTGTTCATTGTTATTGTTTATTTCAGGCGTTTATTAACGCGCCTCCAGGTCAGATTGTTGCCATCTACAGTAGCTGTGTTTACACAAAGGCTGTGTGTCACTCATAACCTCATATAACCACCTCTGTCAAATCAATTTCATTTCACATCATTTTGGGGAATTGTTGCAGCCTAAATGCCTGATTTTACAGGAGTTTTTCTAAAATAAATGAAAATTCTGTAAAAAAAAAAAAAAAAAAAGTGATATTTTAAAAATTCTTTTAATCTTTCCTTTGTATAATTCATTAAAAATCAAATGCAGTCCAGAAACAATTCCCAAACAATAGAAGTAAAGGATGGCCAGTTTTCAAACATAAAAAACAACTGAAAAAAAAAAGCCTCCATACTGCTTGTTTGGAGTAATTCAAGTCTCCTTAAGTCCTGACATGCCGTTTGCACACCATCACACCACACACACCCAGTTCAGACAGTGTGCATGTGCATGTGAACGTGGCTCCAAGCTAAGGATCTACAGTGAAGATTCAGGTTAAAGACATGGTTAAAATAATATTTTTTAGTCAACTTGGCATGTTGGGGCTTTAGGAGACTTGACTTACACTCTATGAGCAGTATAGAGGTGTTTATGTTGTTATTTTCTTGTTTGTTTGTTTTTTCTTTTCGTTTGAAAACTGTCACCATTAATTTCTGTAGTTTGGGAGATTCTGCAATGCTGCTTTCTTGTGAAACTTCAGCAGTGTTTTGCGGACTAACAAAATAAACCCGACCCTCAATCAGCATGACGGTGAGTAGATAATGACTGAATTTTCATTTTTGCACGAACTATCTCTTCAAGTTTCTGTACAGATTAAACAAACCAGATTTAACGTGTTAATCAGTGAGCTTTAGAGGGACTGATAGGTCATTCTAGTTGTCTCCCCTGGTTTTTTAGTCTTTATGCTAAACTACGCTAACTGACTACTGAATAAAGTGAGTTACTGAGTTATTCATTTTCTTATCTAAATTTCTTATCCTTTAAATGATGCTGACTTTTTCTGAGCCGTGTTAAGCCACCCTCTAATTAAACTGTTGCTTCAGTGGACACCACAGCACTGATTCAATAATAGTGTCAGTGATTCTTTGTGCTTCCTCACAGTGGCTCACATAAACAGGACATCTAATCAGATCATTGAATTTATGTGTAAATGCTTGTGGAAACGGTTAATGAGTCGTAGGAAGAAAAAATATCTTGTGTCAACGCAGATCATTTGGTTGCATCATTGAAATGATTATAAAAGAGAGGACTGTGGCAGAGAGGTGGATTCTGTATCACTGCTGACTGTCTCTCCCTGTAGCAGATGCAGGACATCCTACCTCACCTATTGATAAGTCTGAGTTATCCTCTCCTATTTTACTGTAAACACAGCAGGTCTACTGCGCCTCCTGTCGCCATGGGAACGCTCACACACCACCTCAGGAGTGCTGCTGGCTGCTCCTCTTCTTCTTTTCTCCAGAGTTACTTTTCTCTTTTTTTTTCTTTTCTGTCACTGCTGGCTATTTCTGCTGTATACCTCTACATTTTTTGCTGTCTGGTCACTTGTTGTTTACAATGATTGTGATCAGAGGGTGCTACCTGCTTCCCCAGGGTGCTGCTCAAACCCCTAGCAATGAACCCTCCCCAACAGGGCTCTACCTCCCCCAAGGGCAGAAACCAGAAGCTGTAGTCCACGCAATGAAGGTAGGCCAAAAGCCAGCCTGTGGGAACAGTCTAAGCGCATGTAGAGTTTGCTAGTTAAAGGGACAGTTAAATTAAAATCAAAACTACGTACCTTACCTGCAGTGCTATTTATGCATCTAGATCAGTGATTTCCAAAGTATGGGTGGTGGCCCACTGGTGGGCCATGAAGGCCCTGCAGGTGGGCCTTAAGAGATCATGAAAAATACATTGAAAATAACATTTTAAGTTTCAACTTTGTACAAAATACATGGTATTAAAATAATAATCACAACGAATTAATCACATCCATGGTATTTAAAGTAGCTGTTTTTCTTCATTTATCTGACCTAATTTAACTGTATTTGGTGACTTGTCACATTAACACCTGAAAGTACCTCAAATCTTGTCATTGGTACAATTTGTCTCATGAGTTGTGTTTAAAGGCTTGGGTGGGCCTCAGAGGATTTTCAATTTTCATATTGGGTCATGGCATTTGTAAGTTTGGAAATGGCTAGTTTTGGTGTGAGTTGCAGAGTTTGGTAGATACTGGCTTCTCTTGTGACGAAAAGAAAAATTTTAAGAACTCAATGGCAGTGTCTTTTTTCACTGGTGTGATGAGCCTTTTCATGTAGGAACTATTTTAATACTACCATAGAAAGAATGTAGCTCTCACATGAAACTGCTCACAATAAGGTTGAGAAAAAGCAGAATCTCTACAGCAGATATCTCCAGACCTCAGCAGTTCACACCAAAACATGGATGGATTAATGGTGCTGCAGGCTAGAGGAAAAATATGTACTTGTGCAAAAGAAAACCAGGTATATGCTGAGGCTAATTATGGGTAAATAAACATCGCTTCAATTGTTTTCTGCTGTCATTGACATAAAATTATTATTCTTCCTCCTCAGTCAGTTAACATAGTCCATTCTGGGTTTAATTGCAGTTTTGATTGAGATGCTTAGAGAGGACTGATGCAACAGTATATGCAAACGGCACAGCATAAAGGCTTTATTGAGAAGCCTGAGCTTGTGAATATACTGACATATATTTGTGTTGGTCATTATAATATTGTTTTGCTCTGTGAATATGTGTGTATTTGTGTGTGTAGGTGCTGGAGGTCCATGAGAAGCTAGACAGGCAGAGTTCACAGGAATATGATGAAGATCTTAGTGAGAAAGAGAAGGCCATCGTCAGAGAGATGTGCAACGTAGGTTTATTCCTTTCTTTCTTTCTCTCTGTCAGAATAAAATAACAATCTATAAATCAGTAGATGAAGTATAATTATATTTAATGAAATATTCAAACCTAAGATGTTTGTTTGCGGCTGTACTATTAAAGCAAATGGAAATACTATAATCACATATCACTTTTCCAAAATCTCAGCCTGATGTTGTTGAGACCTTTAGAAAATTTGTAATTTAAAAGGATAGTTAACCTGAAAATTCAGTCCACAAAAGGCTGCTGGAGTTTCACAGGAAAACAGCATTGCAGAATCTCCCAAACAATAGAAGTGAATGGTGACCAGTTTACAAAGAGGGAAAAAACAATTGAAAAAATAAATAAATAAATAAAATGCCTCCATACTGCTCTTCTGGTGTAATCCAAAGCTCCTAAAGTCCTGACATGCCAGTCACTTGTGTGTACACACCATCACACCACACACACTCAGTTCAGCCAGTGTGCATGCACACGTGAAAGTGACTCCAAGCTAAGGATGTACAGCAAAGATTCTGGCTGGTGGAAATGACGCCTTTCAAGTCAATTTGGTGTGTTGGGGCTTTAGGAGACTTGAGGGGTATACTACGAAGCAAGCTCAACACAGCCAGGCGTTCTTTGCATGATCTGGATCGACAAATCCTAAAACCTCAGTCAGAGATAACGGGTATCACGATGGTGGTTATCAACTCATTTTGTTAATCCAGGCTTTCGTCTTCAGACTCTGTGCGCGCTCACATAAAAGGGGCGTTTGTTGCATCATTTGACTCTTCTTCCGCATGAAATGAAGCGATCGCGAGCCACTTAAGTCAAAATCATCAAGTTGTTATAATTATGAGCTGTGGAAAATATACAAAATACATTATGGCAAAAAGCAACATTGCTGTTGCAAATAAAGCAGGAGAAGAAGAATGATGTCAGAAAATGACTGCTGGACTAAATGTGGTCTTAATGCTGCTGTTTATTCTAACATGAAAACTGCACATTAAACAATAAAACTCCATACAGCAGATTTAAACATGATGAAGTCTGTCTGACACTGTCCTATGATGACAGAGACGTGGAGATCACTTAAGTTTTTGACCAAACCAACGTAAAATGAGTGTAAATGATTAAAGATTGTCCGTGATAAATGATGATGAATTTTCTAATCAGTGATCTGAGCTGCAATATCACAAAGACAAAACAGATAACAGTAAGAAGTATTCAAAGTGTCTGTAGTTGCTTCATCATTATTTTACTGTGTGGATTATATACAATGAAAATTTAAAGTGTTAATATGATCTGGAGCAAACGGGGAAAATGACTCTGCATCACCAAACGAAGGTTACCATCATGACAGCGCGATGTATACCGTTTGTGCTGCTGTTACATTTTTACATTATATGGATTTGTTCGGTGATATTACGAACATACAGCTCAACAACTTTTCATTGTTAACCTCCTCCCTCAGTTTAAAAGTTATATCACTCATAAACAACCTTGTTAGGACAATAATTAGTTAAAGAACGGCGCGTTTTACAGACGATTTAATCATAAACTCTGAACATAACCTGCTCCCGACCAGGTTATGAGTTTAGCATAAGTTACCATGGTGATCTAGCCAGGTTAAAAGAGAGCCACCTTTGTGACACTGAAAATCCTGGCTTTAGACTCAACATAGCTTGCTAACCCATTAATCTCGCTTCGTAGTACACCCCTCTGGATTACACAAGATGAGCAGTATGGAGGCATTTTATGTTTTCTCCAGTTGTTTTTTTTTCCCCCCCATTTGAAAACTGGTCACCATTCACTTCCATTGTTTGGGAGATTCTACAACACTGTTTTCCTGTGAAACTGTTGGGGCTTGAAGAGACTTGACTTACACTCTACGAGCACTGTGGAGGCTATTATGTTGTTATTTTCTTGTTGTTTTGTTTTGTTTTGTTTTGTGTGAAAACTGGTCACCATTCACTTCTGTAGTTTGGGAGATTCTGCAATGCTGTTTTCCTGTGAAACTCCAGCAGTGTTTTGTGGACTATAGAACTAAACCCACCCTTCAATCAGCATGAGGGTGAGTAGATAATGACTGAATTTTCATTTTTGCGTTAACTATCCCTTCAACAAGATATTAGAATGAAGTTCTCTGGATCTGAACAAAGTTTTCCCACAGAATTAGAAGTAGTTTTCATTTTTTATTATTAATACTGTATTTATGCTTGATAAATTGGCAGTTGATATGAATATAGATATAGAGTAATATAAAATGATACAATTATCATCTGCAAAACATTATAAAATGTGTGTGTGTGTGTGTGTGTGTGTGTGTGTGTGTGTGTGTGTATGTTGTGGCCTTGGGGTCTCCACTTGTGATGGTCTAGTGCATTCTACCCTAATGAAGTGAGAAATAAAAGACTAATCATAACACAGACACCCTGACCTCTCTCTCTCTCTTTTTCTCTTTCTCTTTCTCTCTCTCTCTCTCTCTCTCTCTCTCTCTCTCTCTCTCTCTCTCTCTCTCTCTCTCTCTCTCTCACACACACACACACACACACATTTTCATGTCGTTTTCGTCTCACATTTATCTTCACATTGACAAGAGAGGACAAATAAACTTAAAGTTTTAAGACTAATCTGGCATGCAACATAGAATATCAGCAGACTTTCTGAGGATTCTGACACTTTGTTTTCCTCTGATGTTGTTGTCTGACACTGCACTCTTTCTTCCTCTCAGGTGGTTTGGAGGAAGCTGGGTGATGCAGCCAACTCTAAGCCTTCCGTCCGACAGCAGCTTTCAGGGAACCAGTTTAAAGGGCCTTTATAGATGGAACCACCAGTGGTCTATAGTGGTAAACTTACACAACTAGTTTGGATTGGACGCTTTTCAGCACAATGTCAGCTCTCTGTGGCTGTCACACTGCAGCCTCCCCAGCCTGAACTAAACTGAGTGATAATGGATGTACTGACATGCCAACACTGGAGGACTCTGGCAGTCACAGCTCTGGTACAAACAGACACACAACAGGCAATAATCTGGGTCACAGACTCAGACTGTATGGAAGTATTTAACGGCTGGATTTGGGTGTGGAAATGGAAAATCCACATGTGAGAATGACTGAAGCCTGGAGCTCCAACACAAGCAGCAGTCACCCCGGCTTAATGTGATCAAACAAACACAAGCAGAAACACTCACTATAGGCCCTAATATCTGTTACTACACACACTCCTAAGGAATGCAACTTGTAAATATACATTTGTGTTGATATTGTGCTTGAAGAGAGATGTTGGAGGCTTTCCATATTCTGTTCAGTTGAATATGTTTAGGGGGTTGTTAGAAGAATTGTAGCTCAACACTTCTGCATCAGTTCTCCACTCAGCTATGCCACTTTGGGGACAGAGGACAGCAGTGCATTGTCTTAAAGGGATAGTTCACCCAAAAATGAAAATTCAGTCATTATCTACTCAACTTCATTCTGATTGAAGGTCGGGTTTAGGAGACATAGATTACACCTGACGGGCGGTGTGAAGGTATTTTATCTTTTTTTTTGTTTTTTTTTTTGGTTGAAAACTGGTCACCATTCACTTCCATTGTTTTGGGAGATTGTGCAACACTGTTTTCCTGTGAAACTCCAGCAGTGTTTTGTGGGCTAAAAAAATAAACCCAACCATCAATCAGCATGAGGGTGAGTAGACAATGACTCCATCCATCCATTATCTTTCGCTTATCCGGGGCTGGGTCGCGGGGGCAGCAGTCTGAGCAGGGACACCCAGACTTCCCTCTCCCTGGACACTTCCTCCAGGTGTTCCGGAGGGAGCCCAAGGCGTTCCCAGGCCAGCTGAGTGACATAGTCACTCCAGCGTGTCCTGGGTCTTCCCCGGGGCCTCCTCCCAGTGGGGCATGCCCGGAACACCTCCCCAGGGAGGCGCCCAGGAGGCATCCTATATAGATGCCCAAGCCACCTCAGCTGACTCCTCTCGACGTGGAGGAGCAGCGTCTCTACTCCGAGCTCCTCCCGGGTGACAGAGCTCCTCACCCTATCCCTAAGGGAGCGCCCCGCCACCCTGCAGAGGAAACTCATTTCAGCTGCTTGTATCCGAGATCTTGTTCTTTCAGTCATGACCCAAAGTTCATGACCATAGGTGAGGGTAGGAACGTAGATTCTTTCCCACAACAGACCGGCACAAAGACTGCATTACTGCTGCCGCCGCACCAGTCCATCTGTCAATCTCGTGCTCCATCCTCCCCTCAATCGTAAACAAGACCCCAAGATACTTAAACTCCTTCACTTGAGGCAGGGACTCTCCTCCGATCCGGAGGGAACAAGCTACCTTTTTCCGGTCGAGAACCATGGCCTCGGACTTGGAGGTGCTGATTCTCATCCCAGCCACTTCGCACTCGGCTGCAAACCGCCCCAGTACAAGCTGAAGGTCTTGGTTCGAAGGAGCCAACAGAACAACATCATCTGAAAAAAGCAGAGATGAAATCCTGTGGTCCCCGAACCGGACTCCCTCTGGCCCCTGGCTGCGCCTAGAAATTCTGTCCATAAAAATAATGAACAGAACCGGTGACAAAGGGCAGCCCTGCCTGAGTCCAACATGCACCAGGAACAGGTCTGACTTACTGCCGGCAATGCAAACCAAGCTCCTGCTCCGGTCATACAGAGACCGTACAGCCCTTAGCAGAGGGCCCCGAACTCCATACTCCCGAAGCACCTCCCACAGAATGCCACGAGGGACATGGTCGAATGCCTTCTCCAAGTCCACAAAACATATGTGGACTGGTTGGACAAACTCCCATGAACCCTCAAGCACCCTGCGGAGGGTATAGAGCTGGTCCAGTGTTCCACGACCAGGACGAAAACCGCATTGTTCCTCCTGGATCTGAGGTTCGACTATCGGCCGAATTCTCCTCTCTAGTACCCTGGAATAGACTTTACCAGGGAGGCTGAGGAGTGTGATCCCCCTATAGTTGGAGCACACCCTCCGGTCCCCCTTCTTAAATAGAGGGACCACCACCTGGTCTGCCAGTCCAGAGGCACTGTCCCCAACTGCCACGCGACATTGCAGAGGCGTGTCAAGCAAGACAGCCCTACAACATCCAAAGACAATGACTGGATTTTCATTTTTGGGTGAACTAACCCTTTAAAGGTGTGTGCTCCAACAATGGTGTGTCCACAGTCAGCAGTCAGCCGTGTCAGGAGCCTCTGTTTCTGATGAAAAAGACAAAGCTGAGAGTTTTTTCTCTGCTTTGATATTTCCTTTGATTGAGTCAATGACTTAGGCAGAGCTCAACATCAAAACTTTAATCTGTCTACTGTAAATTCATACAAAACAATGTTTTATGTCAGGATATTTCTATTGAAGCTATTTCTGTTATATATTCATTTTTTTTTATCAGGTCCAGAGAAAATACATCAGTCAATAGAATCATTAGAGTGCAAAGTGACCTTTCTTGAGAATTGTTCCTCCCTCGTACACCAAACTGCTGACTTTTTTTTATTTGTGAAGAGCACAAAGTTAACAGTATCTTAAAAAGCAAAATATTTTCTTAAATTCAAATACACAGCTTATTTTGTCATTAGACCTAGTGATGAAATATTCCTCTATGACAGCATATTTTAGAGAAAGACCAGTGCTGTAATAAATACTTCCCCCCCATAGGTTACCATGGAGTAGCATGCCTTTATATTTTTTAACTAAATGAATATAGCTGAAAATGTATTTTAGGACTACATGATAATATGAAAAAATGAAAATGCCACTTTTAGATGATTTTGAAATAAAAATGAAGTACATATTCATTGTCAATGTGTGTTGTCAGTGGATTTGTGGCATTTAATGCAGAATGTGTGAAAAGTTGGAGCTTCATTGTTTGGCTTATGGCTCAATATGTTTAACACAAACTGGTTCTGAATTACAGAATTACATTACTGATAAAACAACAGTGGTGCTAAATGTTTGCTAGGCATTTTAGTTCATTTTTTATATTTCATATCTATATACTGAGTTCACCTTAGAATGACTGATGATCACTAGAATGTGATTCATTTCATAAATGATTAACAACAACTACAGACAGAGCAGCAGGAGAGTTCAGCCATACTGAGTTAGACATGATGTGGAAATGTCTGCAATGCAGGATGTTTGTGGAGGTGTGAAAGTGAATGTAAAAGCTACATATACTTTAGTTTATATTTGAGTAGACTGCCTCCAAGTGGCATATATGTAACACTACAGCAAACATTTCTTGTGTTTGAACACTGAATTTGTAATTGGATGCTTAATATTTGGGACAATCCGACTTGATTGTGTTTTGCAAAACTGGAATTCCAACAGTTTGCTTGGCCTGTTTCCCATCTCATAGTAAGTCAGACTGGTAAATCTAAGTGCCCCTGCCGCTTTGTCAGTCAAGAGTTCATCTAATTTTTGTTTCCAGTTCATTTTTATTTACAATTTTGCAGAGCTTTTATTGATTTAATAACACTAAATTATGTTTCAGTGCTCTGACTTAACTCACTCTGCTCCTGATCGCTCACACTCACATCTCCTCTGTTGTCTTTTTGCAACACGTAGTATCCTGCAACGCTTTGCATTAAATGAGATTTGGTTATACACAGCCTGGAACAAGTGAAGTGTAGGAGAGGTGCTTTTCATGCTATTGCCAGAGATTTACACTGTCAATCTGAGTCTGTCAGTGGCAAAAACAAGCACTTAAAGTGGATAAACTTAGATGAAGCGCATTTGCCCCCCAAAATCATGTTACAGCTCATTTCTTGGCTGCATCAGTCTCCCTCAGTACCAGACAAACTTCAAAATGAGGTGTCCCCATTAATCACACACACATACACGTGGAAATAGAGCCCAGGTTGAAAAATCATACTGAGTTTCAACCGTATTGGGGAGGCAGACATGGAGCCAGATCTTGTCTTGCCCAGCTGCAACAAGCAATGATGCCCATCATCAGTCCAGCAAGCCAGACTTGCCTGTCTCACTGACAAATTGCTCCATTAATGGAAACATCAAGTTAAATTTTCAATGGTTGAAGCCTGTTAAGAACTGTTAATTGTTAATAATAGGCTCATTTATGGCTTCATGGCAAGAAAATATAAATGTAGCCGACTTTATTTTTGATGGTTGGAGGCTAGACCTCTTGTAAATTGTTAATATTGACTATTTTGATATCTGCTATAGCAGGGGTGGGCAAACTTTTTGGCTGGTGGGCCAGACAGAGTTCTAAAATTTGACAGGCAGGCCAGTTGAGGAGCAGATGGATGGAGTGTTTATTTGTACTAATGTAAATGACATGTAAAACCATTATATAAAAGGTTTTGGCCTTTAACAGGCAGCAAAGCATACATATGCAAGGCTTATTGTAAAAATTATTTTACAACTGCATTTATTTAATAACAGTAGATTTACTCACGTACAATTCAGTGGGAACAGTGCTGCTGGTCTCCCATTTTTGCCAGTGCATCAAAGTCTGGGGTTAGTTTTGTTGTGGCGATTCTCAGGATAGATCTGAGGTGCTGGTCAGTTAACTTGGATCTGTGACAGGATTTGTTTTTGTTCATGACGCTGAATGTCTGTTCACACAAGTAGGTCGAGCCAAAGAACACCAGCATCTTCTGTGCCATTCTCCGGAGGTTTGGAAATGTGGCTTTGTTGAGTGAAGCATAAAAGTCATTCAGTTTAAGAGAGTTAAACTTCTTCCTTAAGGTGGAGTCAGACTGAAGATCGATCAGTTCCAATTGCAGGTCCTGTGGTGCTGTTTCAGGGTCCTGTGACAGGGGACAGGACACCAGCTGAAGTGACTTATCGATTCTTTCAAAATCAGAGAACCGACGGCAGAATTCTCTGTGCAGGTCATCCAGTGATTTGCTGTACTTCTTTGTGTTTCGGGTGGCCTCTTTCTGCGTGGCTAGTGTGGGAAAATGAGAGAAAGATTTGTTGAAATTTGTCTGGAGAATAAAGTCAGCTTGGTTTTGAAGGCTCTCACATTTGTGTACATGTCGTGCACAAACTGATCTTTTCCCTGTAGCTTCACGTTCAGCTCATTCATGTGGGAAAATATGTCCACAGCAAATGCAAAGTCACAAAGCCAGTTCTTGTCACTCAACTCAGGAAGTTCGTCGGATTTCCCCACTAACTCCAAAAAACGTGCAAATCTCCTCTTTGAGCTCCCACACTCTTTGAAAAACTTTTCCCAAACTTAAACTTAGTGGTTAAGCAAGTCCTGGTGATCTGCATCGGTTTCCTCTAGGAACGCAATGAACTGTGCTGTAGTCCCCTTGCTCATATAAAGTTCATAAGTTTTACCACTGGATTCACCACATGATTAAGCTGCAGTATAGACTTATACAGAGATTCCTGATGAATAATGCAGTGAAGGAAAACAACATCCTGGTCAGGGTTTCCCTCTTTCACTTTATCCTGGATTCTTTTCAGCAGCCCGATGTTTTTTCCAGTTAAATTTGGCGATCCATCCGTGGTGATATTGACAGGTTTACTCCAAGGTAGCTTCATTCTCTCGATGACAGCAGACACCCTGTCATACACGTCCTCTCCCCGTGTCTTTCCTTTCAGGGACTCCATGGTGAAAAACTCCTCCATTATCTCAAAACCTTTGTTAATCCCCCGGATAAAAATTAGGAGCTGGGCAGTGTCTTTTATGTCGCTACTTTCATCCAGTGCTAATGAATATAATGTAAAGGACTCTGCCTTTTTGTTTAACTCACTGGCAATATTTTCATCAATCAGTTCCACACGGCGAGTCACTGTCCTTTGTGATAAACTGATCTTTTCAAACTTGCCTTTGCTCTCCGGACATAAGAGACCTGCTGTGTCCATCATGCGGTCTTTCAAAAACTCGCCTTCTGAGAAAGGCTTGCTAGCCGTTGCCAGTTTGAATGCCAGCAAAAAACTTGCCTTGGTATTGGACTCTTGAATCACGGTTTGTCAGTGAAAAAAAATTTGCTGAGTCTGTAAATTCGCCAGCAACCTCTCTGCAGTAGTCTCCCGCTCTTGCGCCGACTGCTGGCTAGGATAGTTAGCATGCTTCGTTGCAAAGTGACGGCTGATGTTGTACTCTTTAAAAACTGCAACAGTTTCCTGGCATATCAGACATACCACTGTTGTTCAGACTGCTATAGGTTAATTGAAATAAAAATGAACCAATGTAAATGGTAATCAAACTAACTCACCAATGAATGAGCACCTGTTTGGTGTGTTGCTGTTTAGCTGAATCCATTTAGCAATGAAGTAGAACTGCTACTCAATTACATACAGCTTGGCAACATGGCTCAGCAATTTTGTCATTGCCTGGTAACCTGTCAGTCGTCTCTGCACAATAACCATCACAGCAAACATTCTGTGAGACTGTGTTGACTCAAAATCAAGGTTAATTTTAATACTTTGAAACAAATTATTGTGAAGGAGGCAGAACCTTTGTGTAATTTATACTGTGACTACCTGCTTGGTTGTAAAAGGGAATAAAATTAGTCCCTGTCATGACAACAGTAAGCTCTTGCTTCATAACTTTTGAAGTGCAAAACTTTCACCAATGTGAATGTTTTTATGCCACATTGTTGGCAGATGACCATGGCATATGCAGGATAATCAACTTATAGGTGTGCATGTTTTTTCTTTTTTTGAACGGTATGTTTGTTGAGGGAAGTTTGGGTAAGGCGAGAGAGTGAGCTGATTTAGAAAAACGGCCTGATGGTAAGAATGGCAGTTTTACTGTTAGAGTGGGGGAATACCTATCACGAAATCCACAGCAATATGACAATATGACCATGGCAACTTGGTACTGATAAGGGATGCAGGAGACCAGAACTGGGTTTGGTGGATGTCTTACTCTGGGCACACACGGGACAGGCAGAGACGAATGAATGAGTATCAGCCTCCATGGTTGGCCACCAAAACTGCCAACATAAGGCCAGAGTCCGGTTAAGTCCAGGATGACAGGTGAGTTGGGAGGAGTGGGCCCACTGGAGGACCTGAGAGTGGACAGAGTCGGGGACAAACAGATGATTAGTGGGGCCATTACCTGGGTCTGCCTGTTGGCTCTGGGTCTGTCTGACCAGCGATTCAATCTCCCAGGTGACTGCTGCGACGGAGGTGGGTGGCAGGATGGATTCAGGGTCAGAACTAATCTCTTCTGCAGAGAACTGGTGAGACAGAGCATCAGGCTTGATGTTACGGGTACCTGGGGGATAATTAAGGTGAAGGTGAATCTGCCAAAATACAGAGCCCACCTGGCTTGTTGGGAGTTCAATTGTTTAGCTGTATGGATGTAGGAGAGGTTTTTGTGGTCTGTCCATACCACAAATGATCAGCTCATTATCAAGCATCTGCAGAAGCAAAAGAAATTCAACACTGCATTTACTTGGGTCCCCAGTGTCACACTTGTCAAACCTGGAGTAGATCAGAGGAGCGGTTCTCGAGATATGATGGATAGAGGCCCCTTGCCTTCATGGAGAGATCTGCTTCCTCTCTCTGAAATAAAATGAATAAATAAATATTAAAACGATAATCTTATAAACAGCATTGAAAAAAACATAAGTGGCAAACACATGGCACACTCAGTACCTCCATGGAAGAGTAAGCATGTGAAAGGAAAATCACTGCCAGCTGTCTAAGAACTTAGCTGTCAATCATGTCATGAAAGTTGCTTTTTGTAGAATCAAATAAGTGATTAAAACCAAACTGATGAGCAAAATGAGCATTTAAAACAGTGTGATAAGAGCCTACTATAATGACAGAACTCATCTTAGTGCAGTGAGTCATTCCCTGCACGTTTGCTTGTGACTGACTGAAAGCTCAGCTGAACATGTTTCACTAAGTGACCCATATCAGTGTATTCACCTAAAGGTTCTGTTCTTCAAACAAAACATTTACAAATGACACAATACTACTGTACAAATATGGCAGTTCAAAATGACAGCCTCTGCGGAAGATGACCCGCTTCCTCTGTCGATAAAAAAAACACGATTCTATTTTCCGTTTTCAGGTGATCATACACTAATGAAAACATATGAATATTTATTTTCCTTTTCTTCCATATTTTGGATACAGATACAGATCCCCATAGATCTTATTATTTTATTATTATTGAAATAATTTGACCACTCACACTTTTATTCTTGGTGGTTTATTACATTCTGACAGTAAAAAAAAGTAAACATCCAAAGCATTTCGAGGGGACTGACTTTGGTTGGCACCAGCCAAAGTTCCTGAAAGGGCTTATTTTGCAAATAAAAACAGACATATTTAAAATGCCATCTGAAACCAGTTAAATGAAAGTGAACAAAGGAAACATGTTTCTGTTTCTGTCTAATGAAAAAACATAACAGCCTGAACAATGTAAAAATAGAGAAAAAGCTGCCTTTTACTCTGCTGTGTTTTCTTTAATAACCCAATTAATACAGTATGAAACTTCATGTGCCTACACACCTAAAAATGTCTCATTATAAATCAAATGACATGAGAGGGTCCAATGCACCCACAGGGCAAAACAACGAAACAGTCTTCCCATCAATACTTAAATAGGACATAACACAAAAGTTTCCCACATAGATAATACAATATATGTGAATACTGTGGAAAGTATGACAGTATATTGTACAAAAAGACAGTCATTCAACAAACACCTTGTCTCTTTTGTCAAGTAAAACTTCTATCAACTTTTCAGATTTGTGTAAAGTACATGTTTTCAGAATTGGAACAAGTGCAGAAATTGGCACAAAGTAGCTGCATTTTCATTATTTGTTCCACATCATTAGGTAAGACTTTCTGAAGACCTGTGAACACTGAAGTTTCTTCCTTTCTGTTCAAAGGTGAAAATGGTCAGACCCATTAAAGTTTCGTACTGTACATGCAGTGATCTGACATCAGTTGGAACTATTTAAAAAGCTTTCACCTGAACATTTCTGAATTTTGTGCTGGCTTCTTGCTACTCATCTCATCCATGTACCCCGACTAAGCCCACTGACTGGGGGCATCCCAGGGGGCAGTGGCGGGGGTAACTGATTGTGTCCACCAGTTGATGGTTGTGGGTACCCACCACCCAAACTAGGTGCCAGGCCCATGACTGAGGGAGGTGGAGGTGCAAGCAGGTAGCTATAGGCTGAGAGAGGGGGCGTGTGGTACGAAGCAGTGCCTGTGGGGTAGTGGTGGTGGTAGCCCAGTGGGGTGCAGGCTGGGGGTACAGTGGTGTAACAGGAGCCTTCTGTCTTCATCATGGACTGCAGCTTCTGGTAGCCTTCGCTGGACACCAGGGAGCTAGAGCTGGGAAGGTCCTTGGGCAGAGGAGGTGGTGGAGGTGGGCAGTGGGGTAAAGGTGGTGGGGGTGGTTTAGAAGGGAGATCTGGGGCTGGTGGGTAGGAGGAAGGGGGTTTGTGTTCTGTGGGAGAAAAGAAAGTGCAGAAAATGTTTATCCACAGTGTGGAGAGACGTTCCCTGTGACGCTCCAGTAAGAAGAAAAACAAGAAGGAACCAAAGTGCTACAGTGAGACAGTGGAGGTTAGAGATCAGCATGTCTGAAAATACAAGAATGATTTTAGACTTGAGATAATCTGCTGCGCAATCACACACTAACTTTAAACCAAGTTTTCACCCTAAAAATGAATGATCCATGTTCTGGGGGCTTGCATTTTGTCTTGAAAAAGAAGGGCATTGTTGCAAAGGCTGTGAGTTGACTTGGCAATTTTTCCTGGCATGTGAAATACTGCCTTTATTATTAAGAAATTTAGATAAACATGGCTGGCATTCATTTCTTATCTGACACCTTATATCTAGTGGATGTAGCTGCATCAGGCTTCAGCTCTGTTGCTGCTGCCAGAGATGATCCACTGCCAATCCAGCCAGCAGACACCACACACTGACAATGAGTCAGAAGTGATGATTGAAGGGATTATGTTAATGTGAGTCTTTATTATTATTTAAGTAAAATGCTGCATATTATGCCTTTAACAGATGTTGTGGAATAGAAATCAAACTGCTCATTTCATTAGTGTGAAAAAATGGAAATGTTATCAAAAGAATAGTGGCATAATCAGGTTTCATGATAAACTGAGATAAAATTCCTGCCAATTAGTATTATTTCAAATTTTTATTATTTTCATCACCGTTTCATTACCATTCTTTGACAAAACTCATGTCACTAGCGTCCAGTATCAACCAAAGTCAGCAAAAGTTTCCCAGACACAGACATAACCAAGATTTATTTTGCATCAATGAACACCTTGACAAATGAATGCCATTTCAAATCACAGAGGTTTTCATTATAAAACTTGGTGAAATTATTTCAGTGTCTATTAGGGATGTGCGCAATTAGGGGACTACACAATTAAATGTCACCACCCTCGCTATTTATCAAAATATTATTCAGCACAATGCCAGTTCACTGTTGTCTCCAAGTTGTTATTCAGCTGCCCGCCACTAGTTGGGGCTGTGGCCCCATCAGACAGCAGCCACTCTCACCCAGCAGGTATACCCCCCATGGCCCCTGAAAGACATGCATGACAACTTGTGCAACCAATGCAGTGTTTTAATAGAGACAATGGAAATACGGTTGAATGTAGGCTGCAACAGAATAAACTGATAGAAAACCACTTGACTGGAGCAAAATGTGACCACATTCAGCACAGACAGACATTAACCTGCAAGCGAAGCAGGTTGCTGCTAGCACTGCTAAAGTTAGCCACACTGTGTGGCAGCTAATGTATACTCTTGGTGAATGATGTCATTTGCCCACAGACTGTGATCCATGTCAGTCTGAAAAGGTGAAGCATTTAGAGTTGTTGTCATGTTTTATAAGTTAATGAGCTATTTCATGCTATTTTATCAATGAAATATTTGAAAAGTAAATAGAATATTGGCATTCCATCTCTTTATTCACTCAATTTCAGTTTGAAGGTAGTTTAGTAACAGTGTGAGGACAACTGATGGAGTCAAGTACAGAAAAGACTGACCTGGGTTTATGGAGACTGGAGGAGGAGGAGGTGGTGGAGGAGGAGGTGGAGGGGGTTCTGTGAGCTCTGGAAAACAAAAACACAAGACAAAGGGAGCACTGATAAAAAGACACTACGTAAAATTAATGAACGAGTCTACATTAATGAATGAGTCTTTCGAATGAGATTTTTACTTACTAGCAGCCTTGTTGTCATCTTTGGGAGAGGGCTAAAAAAAAAGAAAAAAAAAGACAACTGGTATCAATTGAAGGCACGAGATGGGATCAAACAAGCTCGTACAGGTGGACATGTACACAGTCCTCTCACCTGGGCTGGTCTGTGTGGTCTAGGGCTGTTCTGAGGGGAGGCCTTCTTTGTCGGTGGTGGGGCTGAAGGGGACAGGATGGAAGGAGTTGGGGGATTTTCCCCAGTCCCTATTGCGCCATCAGGCATCTGCTGCTTAGCCTGAGAATACAAGTCCAGGATCTGGTGGCAGATGTCTTTGTGATGGAGAGAGAAGGAGCAGCAAAGAAAACAGTTAGAATAGTTTATATACTAAATCAACTATGACTAGTGTGGCAGTATTATCATTACCTTCCAACACCTCCACAGGCACATCATGGACAAACTGCTCCCACCAGCGCCGGGACGACTGCTTAGAGGTCCATTCCTGGATGTCGAACTTACAGAGACGTCCAGCCAGATACATGACAGCCACCGCTATGATCTGTGGCTCCCACTGCAGGGCCACCATGGTGCACAGGCTAAGCAGGAGCACAAGGCATGGTATTATTCTAAATTAGCTAACATCTAAAAACAAAACGGGGACGGGCAGGTGAATTCTGCACAATCGATGCATCATTTCTCCCAAGCTACTGATTTGGTGTCAGTTACTTTAAAAACTTCATTTATACAAACACAAAATGAGGGTGGCTGCATCTCTTCCAATTAATGTTTGTGCCAATGAACAGCTCTGGTGTTTATTTACGTGTCACATGACTGTGGATACCAATGACACACTTAATAGCAGTTTAATTACTGCTCATATTTGCTTTTGTAATAAATTTGTCATTAGTTTCCAGGATGTGTATGTGTTTTTCCTCTAAAAATGACATATTTAACATTTTTGTTAAATTATTTAAAAAAATTATTTTCTGTATTGAAGTTTGGTATCGCCCATCACTACATCGATACACTGAAACTATGAATAAATGACCCCCACCTTTGAAGCTCACCTGTCATTCACAAAGGTCCAGGCCATCTGAACCAGCTTCTGCACCTTGTTCTTGTCACCTGAAAATCAAAGTAGTTTCTCCATCAGCTCCGCATTCTTTGTTCTGAACTAATGTTTCTATAAAATGTAATTGGGGGGATCCTGACACAAATGTAGGCTCAGTAGTTAAGGCATAGTTCACCCAAAACTGAAAATTCAGTCATTATCTACTCACCCTCATGCCGACTGAAGGTCGAATGGTCTGCAAAACACAGACAACTGGAAAAAAACAAACAAAAAAACACAAACAAAATGCCTTCATACTGCTTATCTGGCAAAATCCAAGTCTCCTAAAATCCTGACAAGCCGTTTGCACATCGTCACACTACACGCACACAGTTCAGACAGTGTGCCTGTGCATGTCAACGCTGCTCCAAGCTAAGGCTCTATAATGAAGATTCAGATGAAATCTAGATTCTAAAAACGTTCTGGAAATAACTTTTTTTTTAAAGTCAACTTGTCATGTTGGGGCTTCAGGAAACTTGGATTACACCAGATGAGCAGTATGGAGGCATTTTATGTTTTTATTGTTTTTTTTTTTTCCTTTTCATTTGAAAACTCGTCACCATTCACTTCCATTGTTTGGGAGATTCTGCACTGCTGTTTTCTTGTGAAACTTCAGCAGTGTTTTGTGGGCTAAAAAACTAAACCTGACCTTCAAGCAGCATGAGAGTGAGGAGATAATGATTACATTTTCAGTTTTGGGTGAACTATCCCTTTAATCCCAGCACAATTCAAGGTCTCATGTATATTTATCAGGGTCCTACTCCTTTTCCAAAGTCAAATTCAAGCACTTTTCAAGCAGTATTTTCCAGCACCTTTCAGCTGTGGTCAGTGACATACTTATACAGTACTGTGCAAAAGTTTTAGGCAGGTGTGAAGAAATGCTGTAAAGTAAGAATGCTTTCAAAAATATAAAATGCAGTTGTTTATTGAGTGAGTGAACAGAAGAAAAATCTAAATCAATATTTGGTGCGACCACCCTTTGCCTTCAAAACAGCATCAATTCTTCTAGGTACACTTACACACAGTTTTTGAAGGAACTCGGCAGGTAGGTTGTTCCAAACATCTTGGAGAACTAACCACAGATCTCCTGTGGATGTAGGCTGCCTCAAATCCATCTCTCTCTTCATGTAATCCCAGACAGACTTGATGTTAAGTGGGGGTCCATCACTTCCAGGACTCCTTGTTCTTCTTTACACTGAAGATAGTTCTTGATGACATTGGCTGCATGTTTGGGGTCGTTGTCCTGCTGCAGAATAAATTTGGGGCCTATCAGACACCACCCTGATGGTATTGCATGATGGATAAGTATCTGCCTGTATGTCTCAGCATCGAGGACACCATTAATCTTGACCAAATGCCCAACTCCATTTGCAGAAATGCATCCCCAAACTTGCAAGGAACCTCCACCATGTTTCACTGTTGCCTGCAGACACTCATTATTGTACCGCTCTCCAGCCCTTCGGCGAACAAACTGCCTTCTGCTACAGACAAATATTTCAGAGTTTGACTCATCAGTCCAGAGCACCTGCTGCCATTTTTTGCACCCCAGTTCCTTTGTTTCATGCATAGCTGAGTCACTTGGCCTCGTTATGGCTTTTTGGCCACAATTCTTCCATGTAGGCCACTTCAGGCCAGACTTTTCCAAACAGTAGATGGGAGTACCTGGGTCCTCCTGGTTTCTGCTACTTCTGGCAATGCTGGACATCTTCCGATTTTGAAGTGAAGTAAGCATAATGTGTCTTTCATCTGCTGCACGCAAGTTTCCTTGGCTGACCACTGTGTCTATAGTCCTCAACATTGCCTGTGCTTTGTGCTTCTTCAGAAGAGCTTGAACAGCACATCTTGAAACCCCAGTCTGCTGTGAAATCTTTGCCTGGGACAGACCTTGCTGATGCAGTAGAACTACCTTGTGTCTTGTTACTGTGCTCAGTCTTCTCATAGTGTCTGACCTGTGATATGAAACGGTCTTCTACAACCTCACCTTGGTAGCAGAGTTTGTCTGTTCCTCACCCAGTTTTAAGCCTCCTACACAGCTGTTTCTGTTTCAGTTAATGACTGTGTTTCAACCTACATATGAAATTGATGATCATTAACAACTGTTTGGTATAAGTGGTTAATCAAACACCTGACTATGATCCTACAAAATGCCTGACTTTGTGCAAGTGCACCAAGAAGAACTGATGCTGTTTTGAAGGAAAAGGGTGGTCACACCAAATATTGATTTGATTTAGATTTTTCTTCTGTTCACTCACTTAGCATTTTGTAAATTGATAAAAATAAACAATTATATCTTATATTTCTGAAAGCATTCTTACAGCATTTCTTCACACTTGCCTAAAACTTTTGCACAGTACTGTACATGTTATATGTTCTATATGCTCAAAATGTTAAGTCCTTATATCATTTCTTCATAACATTAAATCAGTTGTTTTTGTGCTATAAATAAAAATTATGTTTCGTGATAGAAAGGTGAAAAAATAAAGAAAGGCACTACAAAGTTCCATGTTTCAAAACCTGTCACCCATCTGTAAGTAGACTTTTTTTTAAGTTATGTATTTTGGTTTTCTTGCCTTTATTTGATAGGATAGCTGAAGAGTAGACAGGAAAGGGGGGTGTAGAGAGAGGGGATGACATGCAGCAAAGGGCCATAGGCAGGAGTTGAACCAGCAGCCACTGCAGAGGACTGACAGCCTCCATACATGGGGCGGACATTCTACCAACTGAGCTAAACAGCCACCCCGATCTGTAAGTAGACTTGGCTGAGCTGATATAAAAAAAACAGCCAAGCAATTAGTGGACAAATTGTTCCAATCAAACCCTTTCCTTTTTTTTTTTTTAGTTTCCAAACCAACGCTCATTAAAACAGCAACTTCCCAGCCTGCTGTTGTCTCTTAGCCTGCCACTCACTGTTCCATCAGAGGGGACACATCAATAAAGACTGACAGGTCACACTACTGTATGTGACACATTAAGAATGGCAAGCAGGGCTCAAACAGTCTTCTTTGTTGTGTGTGAAACGCAAGAGCAGTTAGGCTCTGACTTTTTTTTAATTTCTTCATCTAAAAAGCAAACTATTCAGTCAGATAGTAATATATTATTATGAAAGTAATGTGATTACAATGTCAAGCAGTTCCAAACCTTGAAAATACTACATTGAAATTCGAGCATTTTCAAGGATTTCCAAGAACCTTAAGAACCCTGATTTATTTACTCACCATCTGTCTCAGATTAAAATATTGTGCGTCAACAATGAATTTGCCACAGAATATTTTTGGACACAGACAGAGATACCTTTGAGTTGCTTGGCATAGCAGAGCAGGAACTGGTAGGGGTGCTCCACCTGCAGGTCAAACTTGATGGTCTGCAACAGGATGCGCTCCAACACCATCACCTCCTCCTGTTAGGAAAAGGATTCTTCTAGTAAACAGTGACAGTGTCAGACTACAGATACTGGATGCACCCTTTAGATACCCATAGATCAGTCATTCCCAAACAATGGGTTGACTACAGGTGGCTACAGGAGCTTTTATCTGGGTCGCCAAATAAATAAAAGATTATTGAAGAAATTATGCAAATGTAAGACTTATATCTGCAGTTCACCTTTCATAAAGTATATTTTCTGGATTCATGCTCCTCTCTGACAGTTGACTGAATATCTTTGAGTTGTAGACAAAACAAGACATTTAAAGATGTCATCTTTGACTTTGGGAAACACTGATCAATATGGAGTGCAGGTGGAGTGGAGTGCATGGACCAAACAACTAATAATCAATTAATCGAGAAAATAATTGACAGATTACTTGACTATACAGTATTTAACAGTGATGTGGAAATATAGTAAACATGGTCAAGAATCTTCATTTCATTTTCTTCCAAAGATTTATGAAGGCCTATTCTGAATCTGGTCACAATATTTTGTCATTTTAAAAAGTGGGTCCCCAGAAAAAAGGTGGGAAACACTGTCATAGATAGATGAAGTTACAGTCTGCTAATTGTTTGTCTGTCTGCAGAAACGCAAATTTTTCTAAAGCACTGCTAAGGTAAGAAGATCATCAATACAGATCTTCCATCTGAAGGGTTGCCTGTTTTCACAAAGAATTTAACCTAAAGAAACCTTTAGAAACATTTGTAGATTAATGAACCACAATATCTTTAGAAGAAGCAGCCAACAGAGTAAATGAATTATCCTTAAATTATTGACTTCATGATTACAAATGGTCCTGCCAATGCTCAATAAACAAAACAGAAAAAGAGAAGAGACTTCCCAATAACTTGTTCATGTGCTCCACTTTCTATCTCTTATTTGTCAGTGTACCCTTGAATATTGAGAACAAGTTTTTTTTCCTTTTATGTTGTGTTTGTTTGTGGAGTTTTGCTGTCAACAGAAGTCTTGTGCAGGGTTGTTTGCTTCATGAAAAGTGTCAACAGCAGCATCAGTGATGAGCTGCTACATGTGAGGATAGCTTTACTGGTTTCATTTATTACCATTTAAGCAAATAAAATGCTTGTTGTTTTGTGTAGGCCACTTGAGTAAGCTACGGCATCAAGTTCTGCGTACAGCCTGTGTACAACTATAAATCAGCCTCAACAAATCACAGTTTAAATCTATTCCGTCTCACAACTGAGTAGACTGCAGAGGACTAAAGAAAAATAGGTTCTCAAAATAATTAAAGCCTGATTACACCGTTGTGATTCAACAATGATCTCTGGTCACTTACACTTTTCTGGACTGGTATTTGGGTTATAAACAGTATTCTTGTAGTCATGCAACACTACTGGGATTAAACAACTTTCAATCATTTAATTGTTACTTTTTTGAGGCAAAAACTTTTTCAATAGTTAATATACAAGTTAATATACATTTGGTGTATGAATTATACTGCTTTATCTACATTAAATTATTAAAGGAAAGTAGTAACAGCAATATAACAAGTGATTCCAAACTTGTCAACAGTCCTGCAGGCAGTAAATGACCAAATTGCTCCAATTTAAGTTTTCCAGCACCATGGACAGTGTCATTAACAAGAAAGGTTCGCACCAAATTTTGAGTGCGCCTGATGCTCGCTGCCAACTAGTATCCCCACCATAATGCCACTACTAAGTAAGTACAATTAGCAATAGCTCTATCATTGTGTGTATGTTTGTGAGTGTGTGTGTCTCTGTATGTGCATGCGCCATCATGCGTGTTTGTATATATATAGATGAGAGTGTATGTCAGTAAAAGTCCCCCTACAGATAGAAAGAACAGTTTGTGTGTGAGTGTGTGTGTGTGTGTATGAGAAGGTGTGTGAGTAAGCAGGACAGAAGAACAATATGGCTGACATTAAAAATGTCAGTAGGCAGCCATGAATATTAGACTTGGAGCTAGACATTCGATTAAGCCATTCACAATCAGCCTTGTCAATTTTCTTTGAATGGGAAAGTTCTTGTTTGTTTTTTTGCAATTTTTGTGGAAACAGTTTAGCAAATTGTTAACAAAAGTCATAGCACACTTGTCCCGAATTTTCTGCACGTCCTGATGTGCTTTTTGCATACATGCTCCCAGCGATGCGGGACTACATACACACTGAATATCAAGAGGATGAAAAATAATAAAAAAGAGGAATAAGTATGGCGGATTATATATAGTGTGCCTTTGTGCGTTGCACATCAGGCACACTGAATAAATATTTACCACACTGGCATCGATGGTTACTTAATATCGGTTGATACACAAATTTCAGGTAAGCATATGTATGCATTATTCTCTGACTTTTCTGTTTCAGTTTGCCACACCAGTACTTCCGACAAGACAGTCCTATTCATGTTGTGGTCAAAGGATTTCTTGCTACAGACCTTGGGATCATCTCCAAACTGTGCAAACTGAATGTCATTGAGCAGGCTGCGAGCTGTCTTGATGATGTCTTTGCACTTCTTTGGAGTTTCCTCCACTTTGCCCGCAAGGAACAGGCAGCATCCTCCTGTGACCTACAAACACAGGCACCAGGTTAGAACAAAACGAATCTCTTCAGATTCTACCAGAAAGTCTGCTGTTGCTGCACCATTTGACAGATGTATAAATGGTGCTAAGGAAGACTGATAAACATGAAACAGATTAGAGAAATCATTTGACGTAGTGTATGTAGCTCTGATTCGCTTATTTGTCCTAATGCAGGGGGTCATCAATGTCTGTCAGCTTAGCTGATAGTGAGATGGCACGGGGACCCCGCACTACAGTACACATTTTACACTGTTAGCATCACCCTCTGCACTTTCACAGAGGGTGCTGGTTCCTCCTCGTGAAGTTATGAGCCATTGTGGCTTACAAGAGTGTTTGTACACTATGTGGCCAATTGGCCAATCACATAATTGCATCGATAGCATTGTCAATTAATTTTGCTACCAATATGTTGAATCCATGGTAATATGTTCTCACATTTTTTAACATATATGTATTTTAAAAAGGAATTTATTGAGGGATAATTTGGAGGCCCCTCAGTAACTCTAAGGACCCCCTTTGGGTTCTGGACCATTGTGCACTCATGTGGATAAAGACCTCCATACTTACATATCTGGGAAACTGCTTAAAGGAGTGAAACATGTAGAAGCGGTGAAAGTAAACGATTCCAGTAGCCAGTGTGTCATAGTGTCTGAACCCACAGAGGTTAAGAAAACTGACAGAGGGACATCAACAGCCTCAAACTCCTCTACAGCATGTTAGCCTGCTACAGTGTGAGTGATTAATGCTTTATTATTACAGTCTGCAAGCACCACAACTCTTCAGTCAAAGCTCACATGCAGTTTCTGAATCAAGCAGCACTTTTTGCTGTGTTATGTTACCTCAAATGAAACTGTTTGTTAAGTCAAATACAGCATTTCTTGTAAGCCAGTCAGATTTATAGATATTGAGTGACGTGAGCCTGCTGGTCCAGAAGAAGTTGGAGAAAAAAAGCTTTGGTGATCTGACACCCTCAAAAAAACATTTTTTGAGTATTTTGACTCCTGTTTTTGTTAAGTCAAAGTCTTAGAGATTAGCATTTCAATGAGTCATATGTTAAAATATTACTTTAATTAGAGATATTGGGCCTAATGCACGAATATTTTTGTATTCTTATCTTAAATTTCTCTTACTTTTTTGTGTACAAAGGGCTTGTACGAACACACCACGTCAGATTCAACAAATGTTCAAAAATTCAAAAAACCCTGTAAATGATCCATCTGTGCGTATTTGAGTGCACATGCGCAGGACTTGTAAATTAGCATAATTAATGCCCCAATAACACCATATATGGCTGCACTTCCTGCTCCACATGCCAGGAAGTGTTCATGCATGAAAATGGCATCAAAGAGAAAAAAGAAGAACTTTACAAGTTTGGAGTTTGACGTCCTGCTTTCAGAGATCTATAAAGGAAAATCTGTCATTTTAACAGCGTCAGCAGTGGAACTAAAAGAGCTGCTGAAGCAAAGAAACGGGAAAAGTGAATACTGTTAATGCCTGTTACCAGAGGGTCAGACTGTCACTGAAAAAAGAGGGCATGTCTCAATATGAAAATTATTTAAGAAAAAAAACACAGTAAAAACACAGTAATCATGACTACAGCAGCAGGAGGAAGTAAAGTTGAAGTTTCCATCACGGAGACAGAGGACAGAATAAATGAGGACAGACACGTCATGAACCTTCATGTACAGATATATGACCAATACACCTGACAGCAGGTTATAATACATCATTGAATAAAGGATGAGAAGCCTTATATGTAAATTTATAATTATATTATAATTTGAAATTCAGTCAAACTGAATGTCAACATAATTATGAGGAGTAATTTATAATTCAGTTTTCAAAGTCAAAATGTCTTCAAACTAAAGAAATATACAGTCATTAGTGAAATGCTTTGGTTTGGATACCAGCACACTGACTGCACATGATTCTGTTACAGGTATGGACGTCGTAAACTGTGTTTGCATCTGAAAGAAAATTCAAAATACGAGAAAACTGGTGAATGCGACAAGTTCTCTTAAATCACTCATATGCATCACTTAAATCTGTTTGTACGAGTGGTTCTTGCATGAGGCCCACTGTTTCTTTGGAAATCAAAACATGAGTTTTAACATGCTGGCAAATAGACCACATGCTGATCAGTACTAGCTGCATATAATGACATAAAGTATGATAAGCACATACAGTTTACATTTCTTAATGTAGTTTATACTACTATTCTGTTATTCTGTGGCACAGAAGATTTTATTAGGGTCACCAATCAAAGAAAATACTGAAAGAAATTCTAAAAATTTAAGATTTATATCTGCAGGACATCTTATTTTGTCTCATTTATTAAGTTGGTGAAAATATCCATCACTGTAAGATGAAAAAAAAGTTTGCAAACTCAAAATTTCAATGTAACTTACTTTGAAATATTTTTGAGTTTTCAGTCCAATTCAAACTCTTACATTAAAAAAATACTTAATAAACTCAAAGTGAAAATAAAGAAAGGTTAAATATTTGAAGATTTTCATTTAAAACCATTTCATTTCAACACCCAAATAATGAAAAACCAGGTTCACAGCTCACTGTGAACAATTTCTGACATACATTTTTTTGGGAAAATAATTCAAGTTTATCTAAAGAAGAAAAACAAATTATATCAACTAAAGATTATAGGATGGCAAAACTTTTTTAAGTTAATTTCAAAGCTTAAGAGTTTGAATTTGATTCAAAGCTCAAATATCTATTCAGTGAGTTGCCTTGAAATTTTGAGTTGTCTCTTTTTCTTAAAGGTTTGTTTTCTCGATGAGAGAAAAAACAATGAGATGTCCTGGCAACTCAGTCTAAACTCATTTATTTCTCAATTCTCAATTAATTTCTCAAAAGTATTTAACATGTCCATGCATGTGTCAAATAATATAAGATGATGTGAAAGTGGCAGTAAAAATGGACAGGAACATTCATTTATGCACAAATGAACTCTTCCCAAGATTTATTGAGAAGACCTGCTGTGAATTGGGTCATGATGGTTTATACATATAACACTGTCTAGCTCAGTCATTCCCAAACACTGGGTTGGGACCTACAGGTGGGTCACATGAAATTTGGGTCGCCAAACAATTATACTATAGAAGACATTTAGTAGTATCTTAATTATATTCTTACAATTCAGTAGTCTAAAATGTTCTACATCATTTTCCTGATTAAAGGAAATAAAACCAATGAAAGCAGGTGGAATGTTTTCACATGTTTGGACATGTCTGGACAAATCAGTGGATTTAGTAGGCTTTATAGGAAGATTATCCTAATACTTTTTGTCTCTGGTCAGAATTTAAATGAGGCATTTACAGCTCATGATTGGAAGCTGCAATATTTAACTTGAATACACGTTACTGCCTCGTCCCGTTTTCCCAAATGATTTATTATTTGATTCTTTGAGTTAATTTCTTCTTCTGTAGGTACTGAAGGCTCCATGTGCACAAAATATCCAGCAGCCACACACATGAACCATCCAAGCACTCTTACTCACAGTGTAAGGTGGTGGTTATGGATTTAAGTATCAATCATACAGATGCTATAGCTACAAGGTTCTTTGTGGGTTAGCCATACGTTTCCCACAAAAGGATACAGGCCGAGCCGTGTGCCCACATCAAAGATGAAGCGGGCCCCCTCTCTGCGGTACCGGGCCTCAGTGGCAGGGTCCAGTCCCTCTGACTGGGATGGAGTGTGGGCCAGGTCCTTTTTGTCCCAGTACCAGCATGGTTTGATGAGGTCCAGGGCGGCCGGTTCCTTCTTGTCCCACAGTAAGAGGGGTTTGATGAGGTCCAGGGTGGACAGGTGTTGTTTGTCCCACCAGCAGCAGGACTGGAGGCTGGAGGTGAATGTCCTTGTTCCGCTGTGATGAAGAAAGCGGCATTTAACCTGCGAGCGACTGTTCCAGTCAGAGATGCTGCTGTTCTAGACGAACAGTTAAGGTACTCCAAACCGTGTCACTGTGTGTTCAATCTGCCTAGTGCCGCTCCCACACAGCACGGACGGCCTTTAACACAAGAGAAATATCTACGAGAGGACCGCTAGGGATGTAGAAAGAGTTAAATATTGTGAATCTGCTGTGATTGCAGCCGTTTACTCCACTTGCAAGCGAGCCACTCCATCCAAACAAAGAGCACCGTACACCGCAGGAGACACATTCATAATTGACTTGTCCTTCAACCAACCATTGTAGCTCAAACGTGACCATTTATGGTTATTTAAGCCATCTAAAAGTAAGCGTCCAATTGCAAAGCGCGGTGGGAGGGGAATTGTTTAAGCAGTAGGGTAACAAGTCGCTGTCATGTTCCGCGAGCGTGCTTCCCAACAACCAATCAGAATGCCAGAATCCAGTGTTTTTTTTGTGGGCGTTTTTCACGACTACCCCAATCACACGCGCCACTCAGTCAAGGTTGGTTTCAGTGCAGGAAGAGAGGAACTGCTGCTGTCACTTTGGAAAAGGTATGAGTAAATCGGAGAAAATGCTTCTAGTTTGGTTTAGTAAAGTTGTGACTTGGTGTTCACTGTTATTCTGTATGAGTGTGTGAAAGTGATGTAGAGGCAGTTGTATTTTAGCAGGCAGGGCTAGCTAGCCAGCCAACCCTGCAGATTAGCCCCTTCTAAAACTCAGGCTGATCCATTATCACTTGACAGCTTAGCAGCTAACAGCTAACAGCTAGCTTGGTAGCTGCAGCCAGTAGACATGAATGAGCTCTGTTCACTCCAATTACGTCGCAGCGCGGATGGGCGTGATTCCTCAGTGCTAGTAAACTAGCTGGTGGCCTACAAATAACCTTAGGGGCTTACTGTTCGTGGGGTGTCAGCTTGTAGTTGGTTGGAGGATAAAACAGCGCTAATACATCACTTGTGGACTATTTTAATGAAGCCCCGTGGCTGCCTTGGTGTGATTAAAAACATAGGAAGTGTTCACTGTCCAAACTGAGTCATTTCACTGTTCAGTTTGCTGACATGCGGCTGCACGGAGGACCTGCCAGACAGGAGCTGAAATTGGCATTAGGGGGGCATTCGTGACAAACCCCGCTGTGTCATCAGCCTAGAGGGTGGGAGCAGCAAAATGTTTTATTTTAGTGCCCTGGTCAGTCCTGCAGGTTTAGCTATCTCACTTGAATTGAATTGTGTTCAGTTAGGACTGGACAGAAACCTAAAAGTTTTGTCTGCTTGACTTCATTAGAGATCCATGCATTTTTAAGAAATGGTGTCTCTACTTTGTACATGTCTCACTTTTTTTCAGGGTTCACAACAGTAGAATTGGCTCCAAGGTTAAGTTGGTGTAATTTAATTCTCATCACTGATCCAGCCTACAATCCTTTTAAAGTGCATCTGACCACCAGACTATTTACATGTTTTTCAAGTTATTTTTTAAACAGAGCATCAGCCCACATGCATGAAAAGAGATTAAAGCTACAGAACTTGCATTAATATATTAGGGCTGAGATTATTCTAATCAGCCGATCTTCATGTTTATGATATTAATTTAATTAGTGAAAAGTATATATTTTTGGAACATCAAAAAAAGAGTTCCAGAATTAAGGAAGGGCTGATGGTTAGTACCATTAAGGAATAGTTCAGCCAAAAAGGAAAATTCAGTCATTATCTCCTCACCCTCATGTCAATTGAAGGTCAGGTTTTTTAGTCCAAAAAAACTGCTTGAGTGTTGCAGAATCTCACAGACAACAAAAGTGAATGGTCAAACATTAAAAACAACAGAATAAAAACATAAAATGCCCCTATACTGTTCATCCAATGCAATCCAAAACTCCTAAAGCCCCAACATGCCAAGTTATTAACACCATGTTTTTAGCTTGAATCATCACTGTAGATCCTTAGCTAAGAGACACATTGACATGTGCATGCACACTGTGTGTCTGTGGTGTGATGGTGTGTGAACAGCATGTTGGGACTTTAGGAGACTTGACTTGTGCCAGACAAGCAGTATGGTGGTATTTTATGTTTTTTTTTCCAGCTGTTTTTTCACATTTGAAAACTGGTCAACATTCACTTCCATTGTCTGGGAGATTCTTCAACACTGTATCCCTGTGAAATTCCAGCAGTGTTTTATGAACTAACAAATGAAACTCGACTTTCAATTGGCATGAGGGTGTGTAGATAATGACTGAAATTTCATTTCTGGGTGAACTGTCCCTTTAGTGTATGAATGGGTGAATGTGACATATGTTGTAAAATGCTTTGAGTGATCTAAAAAGACTAGAAAAAGTGCCCTATAAATGCAGTCCATTTCTATAAATGGAGTTTATTTACCATAACATTGTGCTGCATTACAGAGAAATACAAAAATATAATTTTAAGCCTTTAAAAAACTGGCTGTTAACAACAATGCTAACAGTATAAGATTGAACAAGTTTCATTCAAAAACCAGGAATAAACTTTCACAAGAACAAATACTCGCAGACATATAACCATGATGAATGATGATACTACATTTCCTCTTCGACTTCATGTCTCTCCTGCCTGCCAGCATGTCCTTGTTGTCTCTGGAGTCAGAGTCCTGGTCAGAGCAGCTGTAAATCACACCAGTACTGTAGTCCCAGCCGTCAAAATAGCCTGCGTTCATCTCAGAGATTGTGCTCTGTCCTAGTCTGTTCACTAGAAGCCTGCCTGGCTGCAGATCTGTTGCTCATTTCGGCAATGTTCCTAGCCCCCAGGATTTCTTGCTGGGTCCTTCTTCCCCAGTCTGGGATAGTGATTAGCGCAAGTGCCACATATTGCTAGTGAGTTCCGTGTTACAGGAGAAAAAGTCTGCATTGCAACCCTCCCCAATATTTTAGTTGTGGCCTTCCTGACCAGGTTCAATTTTCGAATGGAGAGGGAGGTTTTGGTTTTGGTCTCTTTCTGTGATTGATTGATAAATGGAAACTGGGTGTAGTAAGGCTCTCATTAACTGATTGATTCGTTATTTGAGGGCAGTTCCCCTCAGCTTTGTGGAACCTGTTGTAGCTCGTCGTTTTGCCCCAAATCTCTGCTCTCATCCATTTCATTTCTGGCAGCAGCAGGGAGTAGAATGTAGATCGGCAATTAGACAGTTTAAACAATTGTTTTTAGAGATTGGTTTTGGACCACAGAGACAACTGCTACTGAATGTCACTGAGCAGCTGTCTTGTGCATGAGTGTTGGTGAGGGAGGGAGTCAAAACAGATGGGCTGTGTGGTGGATGGGCTTTTCTGTTACATAGTAAAAGACCCTAACTACCAAAAATGGCCTGAGCCACTTCCTTTGCTTTGGTAAACTGTCTGGCTTGTAAAATGGTGTGTGCGTGTGTGAATGTCTGTGTATGTGTGAGTTAGTGAGAGCCAAGAGGGCTGAGCAGCTGCACAGGGAGGAGGAATTCATATTAGTCGTGCTAAGGCCTGTAGGAAATTGAATTGGTCCATGTAAACTGGACATTGACACTTGGTCTATTTAAAGGTGTTATTTTGCTGGCGTGAAAGCCACAGGCCTAACACTGCAGCTTGTTCTTCATAATGAAATATCAGACTGCCACTTGAATGGTGCAGAGATGTGTGTTCTCAAATGAAACTTTTTACTGCGATACTGATGTTTCTTTGGCCTGAGAACACTTGCAGGAGCCAGATAGACCTGGAATGCATGCTTTAGTAAGTAAACATCAGGTAAATTCTCTCACCATTTGGCTGTTTCAAAATATAGGAAAACTTTTATCATATAACCTGTACATTGGTAGAATTTGAGTCTCTTTGATTTTATCAGTGCACACTGCACAGTTTTCAGTCAACCAAACGATGTGTTTGCCCATCACAAAGTCCATTTGCGCTGGGGTTCTGCAACCTGCAGCTTAGGGTTACTACATGAGTAACGGTTATTTATTATGTCTCATTGTTGTAGATGTACACAGTACAAATGAAAAACATTGTAGAAATCAAAATTTCAAGGCAACATATAGATTTTTGAGTTCTGAGCCCAACTCAGATTCTTAAGTTTTGAAAGTTTTACCAACTTCTAATTTTTTGTTGAGATAATGTACTTGTACTATGTTCTTACTTAGATAAACTTAAATCTTAAGTTGAATTTAAGAAACCCTCCAAAAACATACTAAAACATTATTGAGTAAATGCAGTGATACCCATAATATAAACTAATTCTTGAAATGAACCTTCTACATTTAACACATTTATTTTTTGTCAGAAGCAACAGTATACTCTTTCAAATCTTTTGGTAGCTGTGAACTGCCTGCTCGTGCTGAGTTGAAGTTGCTGCAGCAGTGGGCTGATCACATGTTGCATTCGATTCAACAATGCTTGCTGTGATTGACTGTGAGCAAAATTATACAAGTTGTCATGTCTTTCTAGATTTGTGCAGATAAAGGATTGAATGCAGTTATTATTTGACTGGAGAAATGTCCATACTAACAGCAATAAACGGACAATAAATGTCAGCGTTTTCGAGGCGCACCTTATCTGTAATGCCATTAACAGCAGCACACGTCCTCTGCATTGAGTGCCAATCAATAATTGAAGTGTCAATTTATTCTGTTCAAAAGATGCTGGATTTACTTGCTTACTTTATTCTGCTTGAACAGTGTACATGTGCACATGCACATGTTTAGTTCTTCTCAGCTTTTATCCCCATTTTCCGCAACACAGTTGCTTTGTTGTTTCTCTTAGGTCTTTGGCCCACTCCTTCACTCTTGTCAGGTTGACATAAGGTTTATTGTCATTGCAGATTAATCTGTTAATTATTTTATTGAATAATCATTCAGTTGTTTGGTCTATAAATTGTCAGGAAATGGTGAAAAATTAATGCTGTCACAATCTTAATTCTGTTAAGAAAAATTGAGAAATACACAGTGTCAAATCTACCTTTGAATGTGACTTGTTGAATTTCAGAGAGCCTCATACAATATGCGTGCAGTAAGTCCTCATATGAAATGCTAATATTTAAATGGTGTGTCTTCTCAGCCCAGTTGTCCATCCACCACCATGGGAAAGAAGAGTCGAGTGAAGACTCAAAAGTCGGGCTCAGGAGCCAGCGCTGTGGTTTCCCCTAAGGAGATGATGAACCTCATCTCTGAACTGCTGCAGAGTACGTTTACCTCCAACTTCTACACCCAGTCCACCCTGGAGCCAAACAACAACAGAGTAGTGAGATAGCTGTCTGGATGCTAACTCACATAAATGAAGGGATATGCAATACTTGACCCTTCACTAAGCCCCCGCCTCCAAACAGCAACTGTCCATCCTAGGATAGCAATGAAACGGCTGTCAAGCTTTCCATCTCTCTCCATGCTCTGCGATGCATGAGTCTGGATGGTGGCATCTTTTTTATAGTCTCTCAAAACCATGAAACACAGTAGCACGTGTGGTGAATGGATTAAATTCTGTCTTCATCTGCTCTCACATAAGCTGTGAACATTAGCATGACAGGCTAACTCATGCTAGCATACTAGCTGCAGTAACTTTACTGCCTGACAAACTTGTCAGATCCCATTGCATCTGCATTTGTTCTGTTGGGGTTTGTGGAGGAGAATGTAGACTGATGCAGAATCAAAGTGGGTCGATGACGATGCATCTCTTTCTGACTCGCTGTCTCAGGTCTAAGCCAGGTTAGCTTAGCTTTTATCCTGGCTCTTTTCTACATTCACGGCCTGGCTGCATGACCTGTCTCAGGATCCACTGCACTAATCGAGTCCTTGTGTTTCCTTTTCCCACGTTAATGACTGTATTTCTGTCATCTTTTATGTAGATATACCTGCTGTATTTCACCATCCAACCAGTGTTGTGCTGAGATGTAAGCTAGCTTTAGCCTCAGTTTTTTAGCATGAATATTATATAATCTACACAGCTGTCAGGTAACTTTACATAAACACTTTCACATGGTTCTTATTTCAAAATGTGTCAGATGGAAACATTAAAACATCAGTTGGAGACTTCTCAGCTGACTCAAGTCAAGTTAGTATTAGCTCACATCAGCCAGCTACACTTACAAAATCTGCTTGTGAGTCATTATTTTAGGTGACAAAATTCACCATTGTCAGCTAGAAATGAAAAGCTGCTTTTGTTTACGTCTCTTAGGAGTCACAGACCTTGTGTTTCAACAACTATCCCAATTTCAATGTTAAGTCTGTCATGGTTATCACCATAAACTGCATAAATGAAGTGTGGGAATTGAAAGTTTGGCAGGCTTAGCAACTGTAACGAAGGGGCTTAGTGAATGGTCTTTTGTATTAATATGTTGAGACCCAGAAGATTTAGCATATATATGGAAAGTAATGGAAAGACCAATTTGTCAGTTGTTCTGGGAAAATTTGTTTTTACAAAGTTAACTGAATGACTATGTTTTTTATAAGCTTTCTTTACTGCACATATTAGTACTGTTGTCTGTCATCAATACCATATGTGCTTTATGAACTGCATTAAAGGGGTTATAGGCAAATCAGCTTACAGTGTTATGGTGCTATTTAGCACTGGATGGCCAACTTGCCAAGATATAGAGAACATTTCTCTGATAAATGTCTTGTATATCAACATAATCTCTCAAATCTGCAATGCAACTATTCAAGTCACCACAAAAACACACAGTCTGTAACAGCTGACTGTATGAGAACCAACAAACGGCAGAAGAAAATGACTGCATGTTGAGATTTCTGTGGACAAGTAACAAGAGATCATGATTTAAGACTATTGTGACATCTGATGTTCAGGGAAGTGAAATCTGGCTCAAAGGGATGAAGCAGCGTTTTTTTTGTCATCCATCCCAATGAACTAACACAGGGGTTAGCTATCTTTACTCTCAAAACAGCCATTTTTGTCCAAAAAAAAGAACTTGTCTTGAGCCACAAATATTCTCTATTTTCCTTGGAAACCTTTATTTTTTTTAAATTTGGCATCCATAGCTGGGCTAGAGAGACTCAAGAGTAGTCATTGGCTAAGTTTAGTGGAAAAGACGCTGAACCGCAGATGTAGGCTATGACGCACATTTTAATGTAAGGAATATTAAAACTTTTTTTTTTTAATTTGGTGTATTGTCTACACATTTTACAGTTGGAGAATGTCAGAATCACTTAAGGCCCAGAATAATGATGACTGATGATGATGAAAATGTTAAAATAAGAGCTACTCTTCATTTTCATTTAATATTTTTTAGAAGCCACAGGGAACCTCTGTAGAGGGGCCACTTGCAGTTCCAGAGCTGCATGTTGCTGACCCCTTAACTAACAGAAACTGTTAAGGGTGTTGAGCCTGGGTATGTTTTCCTCAACCTGGCCTGTCCGCTGTTGCAGCTCCCATAAGAGCGCATTTGAGGAGTTATTCATTCCCAGCCAAGTAAAAGTGTCTGGCTTTGCTCAGAACACTCCTCACCAGCTTTGTTTGTACATGTTATATGTGGTGTCCATCAGATTCTGTGGCCTATTATCACACCAACAAAATTTATTTTCATACATTCTTTCAATAATAAAATTATCTATCATAAGAAATGTATTTATTTTTCACTTTCCAAGCAACATGATTTTGGTTTTGTCAAATTTAATGATAGTGTTTGAGTCAAACCACATCTGTAATTTGCTAATACTTCAGTATGAGCTGCACTTCCTCGCTCTCTCTTCTCTCTGACACTGAATTGATGTATAAATCACAGAAGTTAGACCGCATTGTGTCAGAATTAGAAATGTCAGTGTTGTCACTACACTAGTCCTTAAGATAGAAACTGAACTCAAAATAGCTCCTGGTGGTCGGGGCAGCACCTGGATGTGAAGCAAAATGGTAAAGCATAAAAGCAGCCACTTACCATTATGTTTTGCTGAATTTTGGTGGTTAAGGTGTGTTTGGCTGTATGGTTCATCTACACAGTGATAGAGTTGAGGTGTTTATGGTCAACATGTGTTTCCCCAGAATGCAGCAGTGCAGCACCCTCTGCTGGTAAAGAGTGGGAGGAGTACATCCAGATCAGAGGTTTGGTGGAGAAGATCCGCAAGAAACAGAAGGGTAAATAATTTGGATAGACATAATATTTTTTAGAAGAATTAAAAATTTAAAGATTTAAGAATTATGAAGTGATGAGAAGTATTAACTTTCATGCAATTAAAGTATGATCAATTTAAGACACAGACATTATTACAGTTTTTATTTTGTATGTGTGTGTGTGTGTGTGTACAGGTATGTCGATAGTGTTTGAGGGAAGCAGAGAGGATTACTTCCCAGACCTGATGACCTGGGCTCAGGAAAACGGGGCGTCCTGTGACGGCTTCACAGTGACCAACTTTGGATCGGAGGGCTACGGCCTGCGGGCCACCAGAGACATCAAGGTGAGCTCAACCCACAGGTGCTCACTCTTGTTACGTAATTTATAGACTCAAGGCAGCACGGTGGCTCAGTGGTTAGCAAACCAAGAAGAACCAGGCTTTGGGTCCTGGCTGGGTCAGGGTTGGGGCCTTGCTTCTCTCATGTTTTTTTTTTTTTTATTGGGATGTTCAAATCTTACTTGTAGCTGAAACAGCAACACAAATATGTATACAGTATACAGTTAATTACCATGTATGCAGCTTGCATACATGATTAGACATGTTCAGCATCATAGAGAGTTCAAGTACATGAAGCTTCAGTAAACGTACAGCTGGATGTAGACTGATGAGAAAGTGCATTTCTTAACTAAATAGTTAATCACAATATGAAAGGGCAGGCTGGTGTGTAATATAGAATTTCTTAGTTGACCCTCTAAGAGTGCTAAGAGCATTCTGCTGGGACCCTCAGTGATTTCCAGGACAGGACATTTAATTTCTTCTTCAACTCTGGATAGTCCAGGGTCAGGGCCTTTCTGTATGTATTTTGCATATGCAGTTTCCCCTGCCATCAGAAACATGTATGTGAGCTTAATACTTCTGTCACTGCCACTGACCAAGGCGGCATGCTGGTGCCCCAGGTATTGCACGAGTGCTGCCCGACACAATCCAAACACAGGGTGCAGTTTTAAATGCAGAGGACAAACACTTAATCACTGCACAATGCAAAATCAATCATAAAATGTTACGAGTTTTTTGAGCTGTAAACTATATGACTTTGGTGTGATGAAAGACATCAGTGCTGGTTTTAATATTAACATTTCTTGACTCAAAACACCATCTACTGATTTAAATCATCCTAAACTTTGCAAGGCCAGTGCTGACATAGAGTTGACTGTTTGGGACTATCTACATCATGAGATTTATATTTAAAAAAAGGATGTTAACTGCCTTGAATCAGAGATGGCCACAGACACGTGCACCAGAGAGCCTCTCAGCCTCTCTGAGCCGCTAACAGTTTGCCCAGCTATAACACAGCTAACCTGCCACACATAAACTTTTACAAGAGGCCATAAATTTGTTTCTAGTGACTGTTAAAGAAGGGGAGTTTTGGCTACACAGCACAGTACCCTCCCGCCACTTGTAGTAACTTGACGGAGGCTGAGCAAGTTAGCTGCACTGTGTACCAAGCTGCCAAAGTGATGAGCTGTTCAGCCAGCCTCTTCGTGTGTCGTTTGGCTCAGTATCTGCTGCTGGATCACATTAATCTGATGTCACACAGCGTCACACGTGGCGTCTTCCTTGCAGTGCAGTCTGGAGCAGTTAGAAACAACAGTTGTCCTTGGTGTTTATAGCCCACAACCAGTGGGCTTTTTCTTTTTCTAAATTGGTTTTTTCACTATATATATTTTATTTTTCTCAAGAAGGACTGAGTAATAGACTCTTAAATTCACCTTCTTATGGTTTTATCTATTGGAAAATCAGTGCCACTGTTCTTGGATTACTGCATTTGTTACTTTTTGAAAAGCAAAGTGGTGTGTTTGAGTCTTCTGCTGAAAATGTTTATTTATGTCAAGGTTGTATGAGGATTTCTGCTCACATGCAATCCCCTTGTGTTGGTTGATTTTGCATGTGTGTGACTGAACAGTTTTTGTTTTTTACCGGGCTGGCACTCCAAAAAATGATCTTAATAACAAATAATAATAATAAAATCACTAAACAAAATAAAAATAAACACACACAAAGCTGTCACAACTGGGTCAAATAATACTTACACTGACTGTGTGTGTGTGTGTGTGTGTGTGTGTGTGTGTGTGTGTGTGTGTGTGTGTGTGTGTGTATGTGTGTGTGTGTCTGTGTGTCTGTGTGTCTGTGTGTGTGCGCGCGCGCATGTGTGCAGGCAGAAGAACTGTTCCTGTGGATTCCCAGGAAGATGCTGATGACAGTGGAGTCAGCTCAGAACTCTTTACTGGGTAAGGACTTCACATGAAGTGTAGGACATCAAACTATCTGGACTCCATGAGGATACGGTGTCATTACAGGAGCAAACAGGAAAAACAACATCTATGTTTGATTCAACTTCACGTGAAGAATTGACCGTTAATAGCATTCACATGAATATGTCAATGTGAAGACTGTCCTAATATGGAAAAATACTGTAGCTGTAAGTTTGAACCTGCTCATCCAGATGTACAAACTGCAAGTCATCAAATCAGTACCCAGAGGGCTGTTGTTTGTCCAGTCTCTGCCAGCACAGATTAGTAGAACATTTGTTCACTTTCACTGTGTCTAAATTCCAGTGTATACAACAGCAATAAAACAAGAGGTTCAGTCAGCATAAAGTAGCTCTCTGTTCTGCTGTAACTGACTGTATACTCCATGTCTCAGGTCCTCTGTACAGCCAGGACAGGATCCTACAGGCCATGGGCAACGTGACGCTGGCCTTCCACCTGCTGTGTGAACGGGCTAACCCTGCTTCATTCTGGCAGCCGTACGTCCGCAGTCTTCCTCAGGAGTATGACACACCGCTGTACTACCAGCAGGACGAGGTGCAGCTGCTGCTGGGCACACAGGCGATGCAGGACGTTATGAACCAGTACAAAAACACTGCACGCCAGTACGCTTACTTCTACAAACTGGTACAGGTAGGCACACACTCTGTAAACACACACACACTGGAGATATTTTTTACATTTAGCCATGACAAGTGGTGTTCTAAATGGAATGAAGCCATTATTAAATGTGATTCATTACACCTGCTGACAGGTAAAAATGTTTGTTGTGAATTAGCAGGTCTGTATGTTACCTCTTTTTGTACATAACACTGGTACTACAGAGGTAGAAAGATTTGTAGTAGGCCACTCAAATTGGCCTGAAATGTGAATGAAACTTCTGTTACTGCTTCCAAAATCCTCCACTTAAACAGTCCGTGACTGTCAGAGGACCTTAATGTTGCAAACAGGGCAGTCTTACAAATATTGGGCCTCATCGAAAAACATTTTCATATTCTTATCTTAAATTTCACTCACTTTTCTTTGTAAGGTGAGCTTTTATGAACATGCCATGTCTGATTCAGCTTGCAGAGATCCATAAAGGAAAATTTGTCATTTCAACGGCGTCAGCAATGAACTTAAAGGGGACCTATTATACTCATTTTCGGGCCTTTGTATTTGATTTTGGACTCCTATAGAGCGGCTACACACCATCGCCCGCACAGAACGCTTTGTAGATGTTCAGGACGCTGTGCCTCTCGCTGAATCTCTTCCTTGTATTTTCTGCATCCCGCGAAAACGGTCTGTGTAATTTACTCCACCCCCCGGCCCTCCTCCATGTATGCCTCCCGCCGAGCCCACTCCGCTGTGATTGGTCACACTCCCGAGGACTTCCGAAAGGCTGGCGAGCGCTGCCGAGCCCGGCTACCAGCTAATTCAGCTTTGTACTGGCCCGTGTTGACAAAACAGTCCCCTGTGAAGTGCCATAGACAGACAAACACTGAGGTATTTTTCTTTTGCTGGCCGGGAAAAAGCAACTCTATCCACTTCTGCCTGGTGCTTGCCTCTTTAGGAAAGCTAAACAAAGTTAAAGTGAGAATCACTTATTCTGTACTTTGTCTCCATGATGCTGACTTCCTCTGACCCTCTCCTCCTGCTGCAGTTATTGATCGACCCTTACTATGGCTGTGACGAGTCGTTTTTTTTTTCCTTTGAAGTCATTTTCATATTGAGACATTTCTTCTTTATTTCAGTGACAGTGATCCTGTTGGATGGCATTATAGCATTCCTTTTTTTCCCACTTCTTTGCTTTAGCTAGTCTTTTAATTCCACTGCTGATGCTGTTTAAATGACAGATTTTCCTTTACGGATCTTTGAAAGCAGGACGTCAAACTCCAAACTAAGTTTGGAAGTGTGTGTTCTTCTTTTTCTCTCTGATGTCCATGAATGAACACTTCCTGACATGTGAAGCAGGAAGCGCGGCCATATATGGTATTATTTGAGCATTAATTATGCTCATTTCCAAGTCTCATGCACGTGTACTCAAATACACACAGGTGGATCTTTCACACATTTATCTGAAGTTAGGAGCATTCTTCGAATCTGACGTGGCATGTTGGTACGAACCCACTGTACAAAAAAAAAGTAGGAGAAATTTAAGATAAGCATACAAAAATGATCTTGTTTGAGGTCCAGTGTTCATCCATACATTTCTGACCTGTGTGTGTGTGTGTGTGTGTGTGTGTGTGTGTGTGTGTGTGTGTGTGTGTGTGTGTGTGTGTGTGTGTGTGTGTGTGTGTGTGTGTGAGATCTGTTTGGCTCCAGTGCACCTATTTGGATGAGAGACGATACACCTTTATAATTCTTATTGGTTGATGGAGTTGGGTTGGTGGGTTCACAGGGCCATGAAATCAGCACTACCATGCCTCAGAAGAACATGAAGTTGCTGAAGTTGTTGATACTTTGTTAGTTTTATTAAAGTAGGCTTTGGAATTAGGAATATTTCAGCGGCATTTTGTACTTTAGCTCAAGTAAATGCAAAACATGGTTAGTCTAATTATAGAATCTCTTAAGACTTTAAAACAAGACTTCCAAACGAGTCTATATTATCTGTTCGCTCTATTTTTTCTTCTTTTAATTTGCTGAATTCAAACCAGCACGATCTCAGAACTCTGCTAGGTAAAGAGATCTGAGCCTAAAAGTGACATTTTTTAATAAACTTAAATTAAACAACTTTAGTTGTTTTTTTTAAACATACTTTAACACGGTTAGTTATCTCAATGTTACATATTCAACAAGAGAAGAAGAGAAAATGTGATCCCATTGAGGGACGTCCTTATTTATTTTTTCTCTTTTACAGACTTTTTTAGAGCACAGGTGTTACAAATGGCATTAATGATGGCTCTGTACCATTCATGTGTCCCAATGAAACCAGTCAGCAGCAGCAACACAGAACCCTGAAACTCAAACGTCATTCCTTTTATTATTTAAACCTGTACTTTTCCTACTGTCACACATCAAAATGAGGTGCCCTGGTGGCTCAGTTGGTGGCGCGCGTGTCTTTTGTGCAGAGGCTGGGAGTCTTCAGCAGTGGCCATAGGTTTGGTTCTGGCCTGCGTGCTGTTGCTGCTTGGGGCTGTCCTATCAAGTGGAGGCTAAAAGGCAGAAATAAAAGAATCTCCAAAAAGTATTCCATAAAAAGGATATAAAGTCCTCCCTCCTGCCTGGCCAACAGACATTTGCAGCTGTTTGCGAACTTCAGTCTGAGGCTTCAGTCTCCAACATTCCTGTAGTGAGCAGCAGTTCAGTTTTGAGCCTGAAATGTTTCATCCTGACCAGGAGGGGGAGAGATTGGGCCAGAATATAGAATAACACCTTAAGTATGAAGCAGAAGTGCAGCCAGTGTCTGATCTATTGTTACAGTTGAACTAAGGATTGTGGTCACTGACACTTTACCTTCTTTGGATTTTGGCATATAAACTTCTTCTAATCATAATTTGATGTATCACAAAATAATTTACATGCTCAAAATGAACAGTGCCCCTTTTCAATTAGAGAAAAGATTACATTTTGTGAACTTTTCTTTGTGTGATCACACAAGACTTTTTCAGTCCAGTGTAATTTGCCTAAAAGATCCGGAGACAGTGATTATGGTATATGATGAAATGTTGGCTAACAGGCCCAGACAACAGATAGTGGGATAGTAATCTGAAAATATGATAATGTCCCATTATTAATCTGAAGCATGGTGAAATGACAGCTCAGCTTTGATCCCAACTCACCAGTCCTTCTCTCTGAAGTCACACATTTCTTCTATATCAAAGAAGCACTGAAATAAATATTTTTCAAAGAATCCATTCTTTTTTGTTAGCAACCAAGTGTTTATTTGAATTGAATAATGTACAGGCAGCAGAATAAATGTTTTTTGTTGTGCATGTTAAGATAACAGGCCTGATATCTGGATTTAGCTGAATATTTTCTTTCAGACACAAATTTGCCGGAATATCTTAGATGGTGTGTTTGATTAGTTTGTTGCCTTTTTCATTTAGATTCACTTTATTTTGCATTTGTAATAGTTTATTTTATATCAAAACAAGGGCTAAATAAGGAGAAGTGCACTGGTTATTCCTCCACTTCTTCAAGCCCACCAATGAGTTACAGTGAATGTTAGTTGTAAATGTGTCATATACAGCTGACATCCTGCTTCAAGGATTAATGGTGTTTTATAAGTGACGTTAGAACAAAGAAAGTATTGATGGAAGAATGTTTAAGTGATGTTCTATGATTGTGTCTGTGTGTCATTAAGTGTCTAGAAACAGATGATAAGTTACAGTACAAACAGCCTATTTAAAAAAGGTTGACTTTCCTGAAGCAGGTGTACAAGAAAAAAAGAAAAGTCAAAAATGCTAAGCTACTCATGCTTATGGTGATTGAAGGTCAGGTTTAGGTTTTTAGTCTTCAAAACACTGAGTTTCACAGGAAAACAGCATCACAGAATCTCCCTAACAATGGAAGTGAATGCTGACCAAATGTAAAAAAAATGACCAAATAAAAGTATAAAATGCCTTCATACTGCTCGTCTGGTGTAATCCACATCTCCTAAAGCCCTGACATGCTGTTCACTTACTCACATCATACACATACACCTTATTCAGGCTAGAAACATGGTGTAAATAATGTTTTTCAAGTCAACTTGGCATGTCAGGGCTTTAGGAATTTACACCAGACAAAGAGTATGGAGGATTTTATGTTTCTTTTTTGTTTTTTTCACATTTGAAAACTGGTTCACTTCCACTGTTTGGTTTTTCTATGAAACAACAGCAGTGTTTTATGGACAAAAAAAACTAAACCCAACCTTCAGTTGGCATAAGGGTGACTAGATAATGACCACTTTTTTTGGTGAACTATCCCTTTAAGTACAGAAGAGCTCAGGTGTAAATTTGTCCTGTATTCATCTGATATGCCAGTTGTTGTTGCACCACTTGGTCTGTTAAGGAGTGGACTTTGGTAGTGACTGTGGCTGATGTGATAAAGGTATATGACCATCCTTCTGTGTTATTCTGCCTTCTTTGCCATAGTAAAAAAAAAACAGTTTATCACACAAGTGACTTTCAGTGTGTGTGCTCCTGAGGTTACTATTCTGTGCGCTATGTAGGTTAGATTGTAGATGGTTAATTCAACTATATGGGAACTGCACTATCATTGATAATTCATGCGATACCATCCTACATGATTCTCCTGTAATGTGTCTCAGTCTTTTGTAATAGAGGGGGATCGGAACCTAGTTTTGTTGTGTTATAGTTACATAGCATGAGATGTGTATTAGCGATTTACAATTAATTGAAATTTTATCAAAATTGCAATGTGGCTTTCTGCAATTTTCAAATTGCATGAGGTGCAATATTTATTAAAGGCAAAATGTATCAAAAAAACATTTAAATGAATGAATGAATGTGGTGAGGCAGAGATGTCCTGTCCTACAAATCAGACTTTACAGACTTTTAAAAAAACAAAGCATCTTCATTTGGTACAGATTCCTCTAATATTGCAAATCATGTAACAATTGCAGTATCAGTCAAAATAATCCAAATTATTGCAAAATCATTCCACCCTTATATGTATATATTTACAGTCAACTCATCAAGTGTTGAACTGTGAGGTTTGGATGGATGAGTGCTTTATTTAATAATGATCCTCTGAGTTTGACTTTGTCTATAAGGAGAGGAGATTTTCTCATCACATACACACACAGCTCTGTGTTGCACTTGGCTTGAGATGGAGGCTGAGAAAGGAGGGTGTGTGTGTCCTATCCCCTCATCTTTGATACATGTCCTTTCTTCACAGACACACACACACACACACACACACACACACACACACACACACACACACACACACACACACACACACACTCTTACACTTACAGCCTTCCTTTGTCGTGTTGGCCCTCACTCTGTCCCACCTCCTCCCTCCCCTCCCTCCTCAGATGACCGGGCTGGAAAATTAGCTTGTCACATTGGCTTTGAATTGAATTGACCTGAATGTACCTTCCTCAAAACTCCTCTCTCTCTCTCGTTTTGAGCCCCTCCCCCTCTTCTGTCTTTCCGATATGTTGGATGTATGATCAGCCACACAGACTGATATATGCTGATGTGTACAGACAGGTACAGCCATTACTGACATTCTCCCAAACACAGAGATGTGCCTCTAGCATGTCCAGATTGGTCTACCAACCATTTATTATCACAGGGATAGTCACGGGAGATGTTTGTGACCGTTTAAGTTAAAAACTGGTAATAATCTGTATTTCAGATGTTTGGTTTCATCACTTTGGCACTCAGTCTGGTATCTTTGCTTCTTTATCACAGCAGTTACCTGTATGTCTATCTCTTTTTTTCAGTTCATTCAATATTTTGGTAAAATGGAAGTTTATTTGATTTTTTTCCTTGAGTGAGATGACAAGATTGATATAAATGTCATGTTTGTGTGTTAGTAGAGAGCAGAGGAGTATTCCATCAAGGTTGATAAATAAGTCTGTGCTTAAGGGAAAAAGCCTGGTTTGAATTAACTAACTCTAACTCAGGCCAGATTAAAACAAGCTGCATTGTGAGTGTGCATAGAGATCAGAAGCTGCCCAGAACAGCTGATTGTCAAAGAGGATAAGATGCAACAAAAAGAAGAGGATATGCGAGTGATTATCTTCTCAGCTATGAAACAAACTCTGTAGGTTAAACTATATGAAGAATATAAAGGTTTAATCATGAAAAAAGGCCTCTGTTGACACAATCATCAAAATGAATGAGTAAATGCCACCATAGTGTGATTGCAGTGGGCATTGCCTTGTCGTAATAGCTCACTTGGTAGAGCATCAGCTCCATGTACTGAGGCCTCAGCAGCAGGTTCGATTCCAGTCCAAGGCTGACCTACATGTTGTCCTCTTTCTCTCATTCCTTCTTTTCTTCACTTCAAAACAACTTTGGCACGTTTTCTTATACTATAAATTATACTATAAAAAGCAACATGTAAATTCATATAGAAAAAGGTCTGAACTTACTTGTGTTTCTGCAGTGACAGAAGTGATGTGAGCACAAAAAGACTTGAGAGGACTGTTACTAACATACAGCTAAATTAAGCTTGACAGTCAACCTACCATGGAGCAGGCTAGTTCAGTGGTATCAGTTACCATGGTTGCTGAACAGGGATTCCTTTAAGCCATAGTCATGGAACAGATGTCTCACTTAAATGAACCAGACTTATCAAATAAGCCAGGCTTTTCCTTTATTCACACCCCTCTGGTCAGGACACTGTAAGCTTTGCTTGATTAGAGGGCTGGGTATCGGTTAAGATTTCCCAAATCAAGCTGATTCAAGTCACAAGGTCCTGATTTGATATGATTTGCATATGCCCAAAGCAGTTACATTAATCATGTACTTTTTATTAAACATTATCTGACCAACACACTTAAATTAGCAAAATCCCGCAGCAGGTCTCGCTCCGAAGGCTGGTCACACAAGACTAAGAGGGTTAAAACTGCAGGCTGTACCAAAGATCCACAGGAGAAAAGACGTATATTAAAAAATAATTTTAAGATTTAATGAATCGATATTGGACCATGAAAAGAAAAATTGATTCATATCGATGAATCTATTTTTTTTTAACACACCCCAACTTAATTCTACCCATTTTGTTACACATTTTTTAGTAGCTGTTAAGACAAACACAGCTCAGTGCAGTAATAACTTAAAGGTGTTCTGAGGAGCATAGTCCGAAAAAGAGAAAATATCCAGTGAGCAGCAGTTCTCTGGGCAAAAAAATGCCTTGTTGATGCCAGAGGTCAGAGGAGAACGGCCAAACTGGTTCGAGATGATAGAAAGGCAACAGTAACTCAAATAACCACTCGTTACAACCAAGGTTGTATAGGAGACCATCTCTGAACACACATGTCGAACCTTAAAGCAGATGGTCTACAGCAGCAGAAGACCACATCGGGTGTCACTCCTGTCAGCCAAAAAACGGGAAACTGAGACTACAATTCACACAATAGAAGATTGGAAAAACGTTGCCTTGTCTGATTAATCTTGATTTCTACTGCAACATTCAGATGGTAGGGACAGAATTTGGTGTAAACAACATGAAAGCATGGATCCATCCTGCCTTGTATCAACGGTTCAGGCTGCTGGTGGTGGTGTCATGGTGTGGGCAGTATTTTCTTGGTACACTTTGGGCCCGTAACTGAGCATCTTTAAAGACCACAGCTTGCCTGAGTATTGTTGCTGACCATGTTCATCCCTTTATGACCACAGTGTACCTCTTCTGACAGCTACTTCCAGCAGCATAACACACCACGTCACAAAGCTCAAATCATCTCAAACTGTTTTTTTGAACATGACAATGAGTTCACTGTACTCCACCTTTGGGATGTTGTGGAACAGGAGATTCCCATCATGGATGTGCAGCCGACAAATCTGCAGGAACTGTGTGATGCTGTCATGTCAATATGGAGTAAAGTCTCAGAGGAATGTTTCCAATGCCTTGTTGAATCTATGCCATCAAGAAGTAAGGCAGTTCTGAAGGCAAAAGGGGATCCAACCCAGTACTAGCAAGGTGTACCTAATGAAGTGGCCAGTGAGTGAATTCCATTCCATTTCCATTCAATCTTTCTGACCTTAAAGACATTGTGTGAATCTTCAAAGTCTCACAAATATTTTGAATGCATTTCCTACTTAATAAAATATTTGCACGCATTTTTCATATTTAAGATTTATATATTTTAAATGCTGTTTTTTTCTACCTCCATGTTTGCTAAGGAGCAGCTGCCTTGCACATTTTTGTTGATGACTGCTGCTACCAGCTATTCATCAGTGGAACGTTGTGAAGCTTCAGAGCTTCTGAATGGGTCTTTTGGTTTGATGTCTGAAATAAGGTCTGTGGTGAACAGGAAGCTTAAGAGATTTTTATGTTTTACAACATAGAATGTCAGTAAATATCCCTAACTTGAATTTCATGTGTGTTTGTTGCTTACAAGCTGTTGAATGACACAACAGTCGAACACTAGTGGTGACTTGTGTTTTTTACTTCTAGATGTTGCTTCAAAAATCGTAAAAGTGGTGAAGATTATCTTGCTGAATAAAAACTGAAAAAAAACTTTTGTTCACCACAGAGATTTTTTTCTGCAGTAATCCAAAGTCCCTTTGGCTTGTGCAGGGGAAACCAGAGAGATGTTCACTTCTGGTTTGGCCTACAAAAAGATGTCATCCCTGCAGCACTCCATTGGTGGGTGTGATCATATGTATGTGCATCCCATGAGCACTTTGCTCCATAGCACTCCGATAAACTATAAATACCACACTAAGTACCCTCATCTCTTGTTTTAATCTCTTGGTCATCCACAGTGGTACAGCACAGAAATCATTTATTTCTTCTTTGTCGCGTCTCTAATCTTGGCTTTGATTGGCCACCCACACTCAGCCAATTAGCAGTCTTCACTGATGGAAAATACCCATGAGTTTTTACAATATGTGGTGTCTTGTCCATTCATTGATTTAGAAGACTTTATCTGTACTGGTGTACATGTCCGTGTCCTCCAACTCTCTCTCTCTCTCTCTCTCTCTCTCTCTCTCTCTCTCTCTCTCTCTCTCTCTCTCTCTCTCTCTCTCTCTCCTCTCTCTCTCTCCCTCCTTCTCTTTGTCTCTTTGTCTCTCTCCCTCTCCCTCTCCCTCTCCCTCTCCCTCTCCCTCTCTCTCTCTCTCTCTCTCTCTCTCTCTCTCTCTCTCTCTCTCTGGCGGTGGTGGCACATGATGGATGACCCTTGTCTTTGGATGGTAATGCATCAAGAGCTCAGCATGCTGTGTGTGTGTGTGTGTGTGTGTGTGTGTGTGTGTCTGTGTGTGTGTGTGTGTGTCTGTGTGTGTGTGTGTGTGTAGTCCATTCACCTGTTTTTTACACCCATGTGTCCATCTCCTGCAGGCTCCTCAGTGAAACTGTAACTGAGTATGTCTGCTTGTCTGATTTTCTCCTCAGTCTTGCCAAGACCACAGTTTTCTATAGAATGGTGTCACTGTTTCAGAACCTTTGGCATTTCTCTGCTTCACTTTCTTGTCATTATCAGCTGACCTGCACAGTGATGGCGATAAATCTGCAATGAGCTTAAATTGGCCAGTCAGCAGGCTCCAGTCATTGTATATAGACTTGTCTGCCTTTGTGTTTTTTTTCCTGTATAAATACAGTAAGAATCATTCTCTGTTGTCGATGAATAAGTAGATGTCAACTTAATGGCATTTCATGTTCCTGCCTGGTCAGGAATCACCATGATAATTGAGATGAAGGAAACAGTTTACCAGTCTGATAATCATGACCTGGACCTCGATAACCTCCAAACACTACCCACCCCCCTACCCTCAGTAGGAGAGAGTCAAACAGAGCAAAGAGAATCATTTCTGTGTGAGGTGTGTGAGATAGAAGCCTGGTCACTTTGTTTCACTTGACGGGTATGATCCTCCGCATTCATCTGTAGGGATGAATCAGTGTAACTGCCGGATGCTCGGCACACACACGCACACATACACACACACACAATGCTGGTGTGTATGTATTTCTGACCTAGCCTACTTTTACTTTTACATTTCAGACTAAAGACCAGCTAAGTGGGAATGACACCCAAAAAGGCTGATTTTTGGGTCAGAGGTTAAGGTTAGGGTACGGGTTAAGGCTGTACTATAGTCCCATACAGGTGCTTATACTGTTCTTTCGAGTCAACTTGGAGGATGCATTCCACACAGTAGATCACGTCTATATGTAATGGTCACAAGAGACTGAGGGTATACAGATGTCCACACTGCGCTTTACACATGTCGGTAGATGTATTTTTTCACTTTATGCTGAGCTAGGCTAACCATGACCTCACTCCAACTCTGTATGAAACACACTGACATAAAAGCACTATCACTTGCATTTTTTCCTCATTTTTTTCTGCCAAATTCAGGAAAATAAAACATGATTGAAACATATTTTTAGGACTTCATGTCAAACAAGAATAACAAAAGAGCTGCACCACCTGCAAGTATATAAAAAAAAAAAAAAATCTGGGTTACGGGACATTAAGTACCAAGCAGAGTGCAGGTAAGAGGTTTCAGCAGGATAACAGTTAAGTGTGCTCACACAGATTCATCTGTTCCTGCTGTTAGTGTGTGTGATCTCCTGTTAGGGTGGCAGCCCAAGCAAAGTAGAATGTGCACTGTTCAGTCCACTCCTGTGGCTTCCTTTTTCATAACAACAGATCATACCTTGTCCACAAACACAGACCCAGACCTCAGAACAGTGTGTACAGTCTTTTTCAAATTCATTTCCAGAGCTGGCAAGCCACCAGGAGTCACAACAGGCCCTTACTGGCCCATTGTGAGTGAAGACAGCTACCATTTATGCTACCCTTTAACTGAAAATAAATCTTTGTATGCATTGTAATAACTTTGTTTTAGACATATCTACATCATGCAAAAGCTAATTAATTTATTGTAATGCCCAGCCTTTTGTCTCTCAGCAAGAAAACTAGCAAGTACCTGTTCCAAAACATCAAACTATTCGTTTATTCTAAAAATCCGATGTTTGACTGTTAGGTAGCCACTTCATTTGGCTGCCTCAGCTCCACCCACGCTCCATCTCTTTGCCTAGTTTTTGATTAGCCACAAGTTAGCCGAGTCGGGCACTGCCAAAATGGAGCCACCACACTGAGCTGAGACTTTCTCACAGCATCCCTACTGATACTAAAAAGTTGAGTAAACACGGGTGTTACCAACGACGCTAATAAAGGTGCCATCCATTTAGTATAGCAGAGCCTGTCCAGTGAGCTGAATGGAACTAAACCTTAATTAGTGTCATTGATAACACCTGTGTTTACTCTAGAGCTTAAAATCTGTGCTTGAACCTGACGGGACCCGATGTTTGGGTTGGGTTAGGCCTTATTTCTCGCAGGCTCACAGTGGGTTCTCACTGGACTATATTTATTTATGTATTTATTTATTTTCATTTTGTCATTGCCAGTTCCATTTTGCCCCATGTATTGTCCCTGTCAGTAAAAACTCCTATTGTTTGGTGCATAGAGGGAAGCTTGTTAAGAAAAATGACGGGCTGTAATCGGGTTCAGGCTGAAATATGCTAATGAGGTTTGGGTTTGGGTTTGTTTTTGGACAGAACTTTGTTGGCATCGGGGCTTGACGGGCTCAACGGGCTCAACTGTTAGGCACGAGTAAAGTGCTAGTTTACGCTACTATTTCATGTCAAAGTGTCTGCTGTAAATAAGGTCTGTGGCTCTTCAGAAACCTGCGGGTGACTTTACAGAGGCATCCACTTTTTGTTATATTGTCTGTGGCTCTAACAAGCAGAGGGACCTGTGTGGTCATGTTAGATCAGTAAATTAAAATAATTGATAAATTATAAGTTAGGCTTGGGTGATACAGCTCACGATAATGATAATTATAATGATAAGTATTATAGCTGATAATTATTGATCATGTAGGTTGTGATGGACAACATATTGTGCACTCCATGGGATGGAATCTGCTGACTTGATAAAATGAGTAAATATCACAATATTTTTGACCAAATAAAGATAATGTGACAGTATTATAGGGATGACTATTGGTGCTTTTAAATCGAAGATAATTTTTGATTAATAATAATCAGTAATGTGGATATACTGACAAAGTGGGTAAAGGCAAGTGATAAAACAGCTAGAACAGTCTGTTAAGTTCAGAAAGGTATATCACTTTACAGTAATGCAGTCTTAAAACCAGGAAAATGTTGCTATATCCTGTTACAACGATATCCAAAATCTATCACGATATATAGTCTCAGATCATGATACACTATCATATTGATATATATTGCCCAGTCCTATGATAAATGATAATGTCAGGTCCTTTTAACGTTCTTACAGTTGAATGAGAGCTTCTCCTCATCCTCAAAGACTCTTTTCTGACTGAAGATCCCCTGCTACCTCTTTTCCTTTCTCACTTTTCTCCCTCCTGACTCAGTTCTCACTCTTTGCCCCCTCCTTCTATTTCATCTCCCTCCATCTCCTCCTTCTCTTCATTATGCATTCCACTGAACTCCTCTCTGTCTCTCTCCAGCTTGAGCTCAGGACCGTCTGTAAATGGCTCTGGTAGGTGACTGCTGTGGCTTTATGGAGATCACGGCATCGACGGACCCACTCTCTCCAGCACACACGCACACAGACACACACCCTGTTTCAGGCCCAAATTGATGAGGCAGATTTATGACGGCTGCTGGCCACAACAAATTAAGTTGACAGTGATGTATGTGGGGGGGCGAGTGTCACACTGCACTAACGGACCACACACACACTCACACACATGCAGGCGTGCCCCAGTGGTGGCCCCCTACTCCCAGTCCTTCTTGTTAGGCGTCCCTGTCAGGCAGCCCCCCTCCAGCATACCTGCATAATGAAACTCCTCATTCTGATTTGTGTTTTTGCTTCTCTCTCTCTTTTTCCTCTCACCCACCTTCCCTCCATCCCCAGACTCATCCAGCAGCCAGCAAACTGCCCCTGAAGGACAGCTTCACATTTGATGACTACAGGTCAGTGTGCGTGTGCGTGTGTGTGTGTGTGTGTGTGTGTGTGTGTGTGTGTGTGTGCGTGTGCATGCAAAATGGGCTGTTTTAGATTGTTCACATCATCTAGTTGTTTGGGTATGTTGTTCCCATAAACTGGAGCAAATGCAAAGGGAGCACTCTGGTTTATTACAACTTGGCTGGATGATAATATCAGGGAACATGGCAACATGAGCAGATGATCAAACAGGTTGTAAACAGACTTCGATGACAGTAAAAATTATTACCCAAACTGTCAATTAAACAAATTACATTCTGTCTTATTGGTTCAGTGGTGACCTGCTGTACTGACTGTGTTTGTGTGATGAGGAGGGACCATAACTGACTTAATGCACCATGTAGGTTAACCTCCAAATAAGGGTTGAATACAGACAAGAAGCTTCACAAATTTTTATTTACAATAAATTGCCAATAAGGAAGCAGAAAGGGGCATACTGTCCTCTAGCTCTTACTTCAGAGCTCTGTGTGTTACACCAATTACTCATGGTTTTAGTTCACTGAATTTCAGTATGAACCATAACTGGACACTGGATTAAGTTCTTCTGGTTTAATGATTCTGAAAGACTTCAGTCTGCCTTTTTGAGTAAGATTTTATGAGTCAAGCTTATGACAGAAGACTATGTTGTTTTAGGTAATGTTGTAGTGAAGTGGTTATGTTCATGTCACCATGTAGGCTGAACATTTATGTGCATGATACAATAAATCCGGGGATCTCAACCTTTTCTTCACTTAAAGGTCTAGTCTGTAAGATTTAGGAGGGTCTATTGTCAGAATATGACAGAAATTAAATATTATTAACAATTGTTTATTGTTAATAATTCAAATTAATGGTCAATAATCACCTGAAAATAAGAAGCACTGCGTATTTGGTACCTTACAACAAGCCCTATATGTACAGAAGCAGTGGCTCCTCTTCCATGGATCCACCATGCTGCTCTGCCATGTTTCTGTAGTAGCCCAGAACCAACAAAACAAACACTTTTCTTTTGCAGTGATGTAATCATTTTAATGCCAGAGCCCATGTCCCAACATGCAAATGTCACACCAAAACAAGTTCTCCCTCACTACTATTTTGTAGTAGCACTGTCATGTATCCAGGGCTTAGCTCTGCCCAAGACACTTGTGATTGGTTTAAAGAAATACAAATAAGCCAGGGCATTTTTTTCCTCTATAGCAGAATGTATATGTGTGGAGCCAGAGCTTTCTTGAGCGCTGAGTGCTGTGGGTGTGAATAACATGTAGCTAAGACATAAAACATTTCTGATAGCTAACATGGTGTTGTTTACAGACTGTCAGGTAAAAGGAGAGTTAACATGGTGGACGGTTGTCAGACTGAGCTAGCTGCTTGTTTGCATAGAGAAAGTAAGACGTCTTCCTCTGCCACTATTTCCCAGCATCACAAACATCACAAACTTCTACCCTTCTTATTCACCATTGGATCAGGCAGACCACTGTTTATTCTAAATGTTCCTTTGGACATGTATTTGTATCTTTATAGTCAAGTACTGTACAAATATTCAATCACTGTCTTCATTTAGTTCAGTTATCAGGTTGAGTAAAGTTTGCAGGTAAAAACAGTTTCTCCAGCAGGTCTTCCAGTTTCCTCTTCTGAAGTGTGAAATCATGCAGTAATGTGTAATGTCATTTTATATTGAACAAGCAACCAGTATCAACATTTTTTAAATGATACCCATCCCCACTGTGTCCGCAGCCCTCTGCTGCGACACTAGTGGAAGTGAGATCCATCAGTATCCACACTGCTGTACACTCAGAGTTGGCTGGAAGTTTTCATGTTGTAATGTGCAGTGTGGTACTGCACTTTGTTTAAGTTAGTATTGGTAGTAGTATTTCCTAATATGTCATCTTCAAAACACTGTCAGGTGCTGCGCTGTGCTCTTTTTTCAGTCAACAGAATGCAGAGGAACCATAAAATTATTCATTATGTACAGTACTCACATTTTGGAATGTGTGATTCAGTTAAGAATTGTGACTCTTGAGTGAATTGTTTTTCACACCCCGGGTGGGCACATGACTCATATGCCTCTCAAAGTGTTAATGACCCCACAGAGATACCTTGAACTCCCAACCAGTCAGTCAGAACTGAAGAAGCCTCTTGTTTGAGAGGCGGAATGTCTTCAAGAACTCTACCAAGTCCAGTTGCATACAACAACCTTTTCTACAAATACCATGACCTGGATAACTGAGAATCTTCACTGTCACCTTTTCACGCCCAGTTTACATAACTGTTAACAACCTGACTGCTCGTGTTTCTTGGTCTGACTACATTGAAGCAGTGACTCAGTGTTTTCAGATTTCAACTACTAACTATAACTTTCAGCTAAATTATTGCATAGTAAAGGATGAGAGAAAGTGGGCTGGTTATTAATAATTCCTCCAATCTCTGCTCCTCCCTGCCTTTTTCTCCCCACCTCCCTCCCTCCATTTTCCCTCCTTCTCTCTCCATCCTTGTCTGATGCAAGCCTTCTCTCTCTTTGGCAACACCAGTGTTAGAGCTCATGAACTTTGTTCCTCTTCAAGAAGCAGGAGCAGCTTCTGTGCATGATGTCAGTGGAGTAAACAAACAGGGATTGGTTGATTGTGTGTGACAGGTGGGCGGTGTCCTCAGTGATGACCCGTCAGAATCAGATCCCTACTGAGGATGGCAGCCGGGTCACTCTGGCCCTCATCCCCCTCTGGGACATGTGTAACCACACAAATGGATTGGTAAATACTTTATCTAACACACACACACAGACACACACACACACACACACACACACACACACACACACACACACACACACACACACACACACACGGACATGCATTTGTACTAGGGCTGCACAATATTGGAAAAAACTGACATTGCGATTTTTTTTAACACTGCGATATATATTGCGCTATGAAAAAATACAGGAATTTTCACCAGATGACTTGAATAGCACTTTATGTTATGCTGCACTGCTGCCATCTTATGGACAATTAACCTGCACTGATCTTGTAACTCACTCCATATGCAGGGGCGTGGTCTGCTTTGGCAAACTGATTAAGAACGATTGTGATTGGTGGATCGCTGCGCGCAGTGTGTGTCAGGTACCCTTGAAATTAGATGAGAACACGTTTAGTTCATTTGCCTCCTACATCGCAGGACCTGCAATATGACTATTGCGCACACGTACATTGCGATGACGATGATCAAACGATATATTGTGCATCTCTAATTCGTACATTACATATACATATTGTATTGTATTTGTCAGGAAAGTTTGACTAAGAATTATGACTTCTGACACAAGCCTTAAAGAATGCAAGTTGAAAACTTAAGACACTTTCTGCAGACACTACTATGATAAAATATATGCAAAAATATGACATATATATGCAAAAGAAAAAGACAAATATAAAAAAATGTATAATACATTCGACTGAAATGGGGCCAAAGAAAATCAGTATTCTTTCTGCTGTTTATAAGCAACATAACTAAGCTTTACTTTTGGTTTTGCCTTGACTGATGTATTCAGTATTTTAGTTTTAGTTTTTTGCACTGCTCATAAAACTAAAAAGAATAAAAATGAAAAGCTGGGAAAATATTCATAGATGGAAACATACACACTTACACTGAATGACAATGCATGTCAAACTAAGCTGTTTTGATGAAGATTAAAAATATACTTTTTGAGGTTTTGTAAAGGTTGATTTAGTAAAAGTTGTTGTTGTTGTCTGCAGATAACCACCGGCTACAACTTGGAGGACGATCGCTGTGAGTGTGTGGCACTGCAGGACTACAAGAAGGATGAGCAGGTGAACTTGTTCTACTGATACTTTGGTCAGCAGCTAACAGTAAAAGTAGGGAGGTGAAAGAAACCATGACTGCCTCGCTTTCTGCTAAGGTGATCCTGCGTCCAGTGTTGGACTACTGGAGAGAGGAGCAGGACTTGGCGAGGGCTCACTTCTGGAAAACCTTTTCATTTAAAGGGGAACTCCACATATTTTCCAACTCAGAGTGTGAGGACTGATGAATATGATATTACTTGAGTCAGTGTTAGTTGGGGCTGACAAATCTAATAAGAGTACAAGTATAGAGAAAGGGAGAGGAAGAGAGCAGAGTTTAGTGCATCATGGGAAGTCCCCCACCTGAGCCAGGCCTAACTATAAGCTTTGTCAAAGAGGAAATTGGACAGGTAGGCTCAATGCATACATCAAGACAGGTCATGATGGTGGTGTTGATGCCGATTATTTCTTCTTTCTGTAGATCTACATCTTCTATGGCACAAGATCCAATGCTGAGTTTGTCATCCACAATGGCTTTTTCTTCCAAGACAATGCCCACGACCGAGTGAAGATCAAGCTGGGTGTCAGTAAGAGTGAACGCCTCTATGCCATGAAGGCCGAAGTGCTGGCACGAGCCGGCATCCCAGCGTACGTCCAACTCTTCTCAGTGTTCAGAAGCTTTTTTATTTTCCAGTCTACTTCTCTCTACTTCTCACCACCAGATGGTGATCAGATCTTCTCAAACACAGTGGGTCTCATGTATGAATGGTTTGTTACACACAGATTTAAATTGTGCGTTTGAACAATTTAAGAACTTTTGTGGCATTGATCAGTAGTTGTAGTTGTTCTAAGGCAAGATGAAATTTAAGAGTGTCCCAGACCAGTCATTCCCAAAGACTGGGTTGTGACCCACAGGTGGGTCCCAGGAGATTTTATATGGGTTCCCAAATAAAGAAAGGACTATGGAAGATATTCTACAAATGCAAGTGGGGTAATGACACACAGCAAAGGGCCATAGGTGGGAGTCAGACCCACGGCCGCTGCAGGAGACTCACAGCTTCCGTACATGGGGTGCAAGCTCTACCAACTGAGCTATGCAGGCGCCCTTATGTCCACTATTTAACCGCTGTCAACCTCTTTTTTTATTCCTCTGTCAGCACCCTGACAGAGAAACCTTTGCTCTGTTCAAAGTCTTTGCTGTTTTTTCATGTGATCCATCCATCCATCTTCAACCGCTTATCCAAAATCAGGTTGCGGAGGTAGCAGTTCCCGGAGGGGACCCTAGACATCCCTTTCCCTGGATATGTTAGCCAGCTCTGACTGGGGGATCCTGAGGCGTTCCCAGGCCAGGGTGGAGATATAATCCCTCCACCTAGTCCTCAGTTTGACTTGTGGCCTCCTCCCAGCTGGAGTGCCCGGAACACTTCCCTACCAAGCGGCATCCTTATGAGATGCCCAAACCACCTCAACTGGCTCCTTTCTATGAAAAGGAGCAGCGACTCACAGATGACTGAGCGTCTCACCCTATTCCAAAGGGAGATTCCAGCCGCCCTTCTGAGAAAACCCGTTTCAGCTGCTTGTATCCACAGTCTCATTATTTCGGTCATGACTCATCCTTCTTGACTATAGGTGAGAGTAAATTGACCAGTAGATTGAGAGCTTTGCCCTCTGGCTAAGCTCCCTTTTCGTCACAGTGCAATAAAGCGAACACAATACCACTCCTGCTGCACTGATTCTCCAGTCCATTTCACGCTCTATTGTCCCCTCACTTGAGAACAAGACCCTGAGATACCTGAACTGCCTCACTTGGGGTAAGGAATCATCCCCTCCTCGGAGTAGACAATCCACCGGTTTCCTGCTGAGAACCATGGCCTCTGATTTAAAGGTACTGATCCTCATACCAGCTGCTTCACATTCGAATGTGAACCAATCTAGTGAGTGCTGGAGGTCACAACGATGATGCCAACAGAAACACATCATCTGCAAAAAGCAGAGAGTAATGAAATGTCTTCATTATTGGCACACACCCTTTGGTCCCCCTTTTTGAAAAGGGGAACCAACCCCCCAGTCTGCCACTCCTTAGGCACTGCCCCAGACTTCCATACAATGTTGAAGAGATTTGTCATCCACGACAGCCCCTCAACACCCAAAGCCTTCAGCATTTCTGGACAGATTTCATCAATCAACAGGGCTTTGCCACTGTTGAGTTGTTTGACTACCGCTATGACTTCCTCAAGGGAAATTGACGCTGATCCCCCATCATCGTCCAGCTCTGCCTCTACCATAGAGAGTGGTTTAGATGGGTTCCGAAATTCCTCAAAATGCTTCTTCCATTGCCAGATTATCACCACATTCAGCAGTCAACAGCGCCCCATCCTTGCTACAGATAGCTTGGTTGGTTCCCCATGTCCTCCTACTGAGGTGCCAAATGGTTTTCCAGAAACACTTTGGTGCCAACTGAAAGTCCTTCTCCGTGGCTTCTCTGCACTCCGAACAGGAGAGCTCCGCTGGAGGTAGGAGTTGAAAGTCTCCCAGACAGAGGCCTCCTCCAAATGTTCCCAGTTCACCTGCACTACACGTTTGGGCTTGCCAGGTCTGTCCAGAGGCTTCCCCCACCATCAGACCCAACTCACCACCAGATGGTGATCAGTTGACATCTCAGCCCCTCCTGTGCGTTGAAGTCACCCAGTAGGACTACAGAGTCCCCTAACAGAGTCCCATGCAGGACTCCATTCAGGGTCTCTAAGAAGGCCGAATACTCTGAACTGCTATTTGAGGCATAAGCATGGACAACAGTCAGAGGTTCCCACCTCCATAACCCCTAGGTGTAGGGAACCAACCCTGTCATCCACTGGAGTGAACTCATAGAGGCACTCAGACAGAGGCTTGTGAGTGTCTCCACACCTGCCTGGTGCCCTGGGAAACTCTGGAGAAGAAAAGAGTCCATCCTCTGTCCAGGAGTAAGGTTCCAGAGCAGAGGCTGTGCACAGAGGCAAGCCCCACCAGATCTAACGGATAGCGCTCCACCTCCTACATAAGCTCCAGCTTCTTCCCCATCAGAGAGGTTACGTTCCATGTCCCCAGAATCAGCCTCTGCCACCCGAGTTAGGTCTGTCGGGACCCCCTACCTTCACTGCCACCCATCGTTCAGCACACCTAACTCCAGTGGTTCCTCCTGGAGATGGTGGGTCCACGGGATGGAGGAGTGTTTGCTACGTTGCTTATTCGGGCTGTGCCTGGCGGGGCACGCCACAGAGCTCACTGATGGGCCCCCCTTCCAGGCCTGGCTCCAGACAGGGGCCCCACGCTCGATTCGGGCAGGGTCACTGCACTACGTCCTCGTTTTTTCATAGGAACCATTCTTGGTCTGGACCCTTGCCTGAGACCAGTTTGCCATGGGAGTCCCTACCAGGAGCACTAGACTCCAGACCACACAGCTCCCCAGGTCATAGGGACATGCAAACCTCTCCACCATGATAAGGTGATGGTTCCCCAGAGAGGTTTTTTGATGTCTATCCCTTGCATTTTATTTCATGTTTTGTTGCTTTGTGGTGTGCATATAGCACTTCAGTGCGCCCTTATATGGATTAATTCGTGAGTTTCTTACCTGGCCATGCATACAATTTACTATCAAATGCAGGTCATTAACATTCTCATGAGTAAGAACAGACTTGGCTGTCAGCTCATGTTACATGAATCCCATGTTGGATGTCATATTTTCCTCGTACTGCTTTGTATAAGTACAAATATAAAAGAAAAATAAGAAAATCTTCATACATCAGACCCAATGTCTTCTCTCATAAGAATCTGAATCTGCAAACTAGGCTTGAGGAATTTAACTCTGAAGCTTTTAATATGGGTCAAGGAGAGCTTCAGGCTCCTGACTAACTCCACGCACCTTTCATGTAGCAGTGGTGTGCTTTTGTCTTCCAACAGTAGATATTTCAATTAGGCCCCCCTTTGGCATAATTGAAACACATAATATAAATGTTGCAGCAGGTTTCTTTTCTTTTTTTTCTCTCCCACCCCACCAAGTATCAATTTACCATGCGCTCCAACACTTTCATCACCAAGAAGCTTAATCATTTTATCATTAGCCCCTTAATTTTATGCAGCATTCTCTGCTCGGCATTTTTAATCAGACGCCTTTTAATCTCTTATTGATGACAGTCTAAATCTCAACAGTGGAAATTAAATGAAACAATCCCCGTTGTTGCGGCAGTGCTCTATTAAACTGACAGATATGCTCGTAGATCATTTTCAAAGGAAACAGCATCAGATTCAGTGTCGGGCCTCGCTGAGATGTAGAGCGGCTGCTATCATCACACTTTTTGTACAACGTGGAAATCACTCCTTTTTCTTCCACTTTATCCCTCTAACAGTCTGATAAGTGGAATTAAGTGAGCATGTTTGACTAATAATTTACAAGTTTGTAATTAGCTTGTCTTTCCAACGCTGCCAAACCTTAAAACACAGTGCACGAAAGTGCAAAGAGTTAACTTTCCTGAGCTGGATGCTGTATTTCTGCAGCAGTGGACAGAGGTGTAATTTAATAGGAGGAGCGTGGAGGTGGCTATAATGTGTTTGTGTGGTGTAATAATGTCGACCCTGTGCTACAGATCGCCACATCGATCACTTTGCTGAAATAGGGGGGAAATATTGTCCTCTCCCAAATTACCTCAGTTTGTAATGTTATGATGTGGAATGGTTTCTGCTGAGTCCTTGATCATACTTGTTTCATATATTTTGTGTCACGCTGCTAACTTTCAACAAACTGGGAAATACTCAAAACTGCAACATTTATATTATGTTTAGAGTGACACAAGAAAGACAAGAATTAAATGTGATAGAAATCAGGTAACATACTCAAAATAATGGTCTTTTTTAAAAATTTCTAATTAATTGTATAGAGCACACCAGAAACATATTATCTAATCGGGTGCATTTTTGACCTTTTATGTTTTCTTTTTTGTTAGCTGTTGAAAAACTACTAAATTATGAATAATAAAATTTAAAAAATCAAAACAAAATAAAAACAAAATATTATTCTTCACAGACAAACATTTACAACCCCTTAAAACATCCAGGAAATATATGCAAAGAAAAAACATAATTCATCAAAACAAGTAAACAGGAGGATGAGGATGATTGATTGATTGTGATGACTCAGGATTTGTATGTAATTTAAAATGTCATTACTAGAGCAGTAAATATTATTTGATTAATCAGTTGAAAGAAAATTAGTTGCCAATATTTTGATAATTGATGAACTGTTCCCATCATTATTCAAGTAAAAACATTTGCTGGTTCCAGCTTCTTCAATTTCAGGAATTACAATAAAAAGGACATGTGATTATTTGAGTTTAAATTAAGCTTACTTTTCAAAATTTATTGTTATATTTATTGTGGCTAATGCTAATATTAATAATAAAATTTAATGTTTAACTAATTATTAGGTATGCACCGAGGCATTAGGGATCAGTCTGATACAGTGCTCATGTACTCATACTCCTATTCACAAAACTACTCTGACACCCTACACCTGATACCATATCATGAATAATAGCCGTTCAACACAAGCAAACATCTAAAGAACCAACATGATATAGAGTTCAAGGAATTTGCTGATGCTTACCCTCTTTCCTTGGTTGTGCCGTCATTATCAGCAAGACTTGTTGTCCTCATCATCTTCCACTAATAATGGATAATAATTTGGCAGCTGTCCGTAAAATTGATAATGATAATGAAATAATTATCCGATGTAACACTGTAACAGTAAACTTAATTCTAATTACCTCTTCTTAGTGTCTTTTCCCCATATGTATCATGTATCAGTCTGGCTCTTTAGAGAAATACTAAATACTACCAAGCTCTATACCAGGCCTATTCAACTAGCGGCCCCCGGGCTGGATACTGCCCTTTTGAATTTTTCTATGGCCCGCAAGACTGCCGGTAAATCACGATTACATGTGTGTCATACATCTCTGATCTTACCTGAGCTGTTCAGGCTCAACGGTTCTGATCCGACTTGGATAGTTCTACATCAATGTTACATCACACCATGCACCTATATGCTGGACAGGGGTGTGCTGTAATTGGCTGCCACGCTCGCTCTGCACTTGCACTCAGGGCTCGCAGATGAGAGAGGTAAAGTCTGGTTAGCTAAGCTAACGTCGTGTTGCAACATGTCGCTCTCAAAACCCAAGAGACAGAAAGTTGATTTTGAAAAACGGCAGTTCCAGAGCGAGTGGACGGACAAATATTTATTTACTTTACCTGCTGCAACAAGTAATAAACCGGTCTGTTTACTGTGCAACAAATGTATATCTGTCATGAAAGAATACAGTGTGAAGAGGCACTACAAAACAAATCATGGCTCATTATATTTATAGAGGGTTAGGGACCTTGGTTAGAAAGCTCCGTATGTAAAAGCATTAAAGTGAAAGAAAAGGAATATGTGTCACTAGTTTATTTCATGTATATATCTACTAACATAAGAGTTATTTTTAGCCATTAGTTGACAAATATTCTGTGTGGCCCACGAACCCCCAGTGATTTTCCTATTTGGCCCACTTGGTATTGATGTTGAATAGCCCTGCTCTATACTGAACACTGACATGGGTTTATTATCAGTCCTCTCATTTTTCTAGTCAAAAAGAACGCAAGTAGCACATTTCCCTAAATGTTGAAGTATAGTTCTTCAAGGTCTGTGTGTAGTTGAGTGTTGTCACTTAAGAATGTTTTTGACAGCCTTATTGTGCTGTATGAGAAGTCTCTTCCAATACTCCTTGACATAATTTACATGTAAACTGTGCACATGCTCAGGTGTTTATTGGCTTGTTGTTAATATGTTGGTGAATATGTTGTGTTTTCAGGTCCTGTATCTTTGCTCTGCACTGTAATGAACCCCCCATCTCAGCTCAGCTCCTAGCCTTCCTCAGAGTTTTCTGCATGACTGAGGGTAAGATACACACACACACACACACACACACACACACACACACACACACACACACACACACACACACACACACACACACACACAAACAGTGAAATACCTGCAGCAGGACATTCCCTGTGGAACCTCGAAGCCACAAACCTGGTAGCACGCTCTAAAACAAAACACACCACAGTTTTCCATGGCCCTCCGAGACCATCGTCAAGAGGCCGCTTCCTCCGCACATCAGCAAGGAAGAAGAGAAGAGACAGAGAGGAGAAAGAGAGAGGAAGAGCAGGACCTGTCCATTCCTGAGCTGGTTAATTGATCAAGGCAGGCCACCAGATGTGTGGAACGAGCAATCCACCGGGGGTTTGCAATATTCATTGGCATGTATGCAGAATGGCATCAGTGTCATAAATCCCCAACCACACAAGGCCACATCCTCCGCTGTCACAGGACTTGTCTTCAGGACCCTTCTTGATATATTATTCACATTTTTGCTGCATGTTAATTTTTAAACCAGCCCCAATGTCTTTGGATGTGTCTGTGTGGGGGGTATCATCTCTTTTGTGTGTGTGTATGTGTCTGCCATGAATCGTGTGTGCACACAGCTGGGAAACTGCAGTTTGCCTCTTTCACCTTCCCATGTAACCAAGATATGTTGAAGTCCTCAGATTAAAGGCTGCAGGATCAGAGGGAAGGGAAGACTCTATATGACTGTTTTCAACACAGAAATTTAAATGTTGATCTTCAACTAAATTATGTTGAAGATATAACTATGCTGGAAGGTCCAGACTAGCTGTCTTAGCAAAAGCTTTGACACAAACTTTGATTACAGATTCAGGAGTTGCCCCACTGTCAACTGTCCTATCACAGGTTAGAAACCATAACCAGAGCTGACAAGCTTTCCATTTCTCTCCTTGTTGAAGTGTTTCATGTGAAGTGTTTCATGAGTCTGGACAGTGGCGTCTTTTTATTGCCTCTCAAATACATGAAACACAAGAGCACACATGCGAGGAATGGATTAAACTCTGTCTTCATCTGCTCTAACATAAGCTATGAATGTTAGCATGTCCGCTTAACTTGCTCTAGCTGCAGTAACTTAACCTCCAGTGAAGCTTATTAGATATTACTGCATCTGCATTTGTTCTGTGGGGATTTGAGGAGGAAGATGTGGGATGACGCAGAAGTAAGAAAGTGGGCTGAAGACGATGTATCTCTCTCTCTAGCTTGCTGTCTCAGGTCTAAGCCGGGTTATCTTAGCTCTTATTCTGGCTGTCTTCTGCAGTCGCAGTCTGGCTGGGTCAGAGTCCACTGTGCTTCTTTTTCCCACGTTAATGAGTGTATTGCTGTCATCTGTCATGTATTTCACCATCCAGCTAATGTTTGCTGAGATGTAAGCTAGCTTTAGCTTCAGTCTGGTAGCATTAATGTTATATCATGTATGCAGCTGCTAGCTAACACACTTTCACAGGGTTCTTGTTTTGAAATGTGTTAGATGAAAACATTAAAACGTCAGCTGGAGACTTAAGGAGTTAGCAGTAGCTTACATCAACCAGCAACACTTATGAAATCTGAAATCTGCTTGTGAGTCATTTTAGCTGACAAAATCCACCATTGTCAGCTAAAATTGAGAATCTGCTTTTGTTTAGGTCTCTAAGGAATCACAGTGACCCTGTATCTCAACAATTACTCCCAATTTAAATGTTAAATCTGCCACCGTTATCACTGTAAATTGCATGTGAGAATGGAAAGTTTGGCAGGCTTAGTGACAATAACTGAGGAGGGTGGGGCTTAGTGAAGGTTGAATTTAGGCTAGCTCTGTTAAATCTGAAACATTCATGACATCTGAATCTGACAACACATCTGCTCGGTAAAATCAAAGTCCTTTAAGAAATCAAATCAAATTTAGAAATAACAAAAACTTCTGATCTCTATTTACTTGTTGTGTAAGACATGGGAACAAATAACTTCCATCCTCACAAAAACAAATACTCATGGACTTCTCAACATGATGGATGATGAATAGTTACACACCGACTCGCAACACATTCGCTCCTATCTAACTTGATGCTTCTCCTGTCCCCGCCTACCATGACTTCATCATCTGTGGTGTCAGAGTCCTGGTCAGAGCTGCTATAAATCACCTGGTGCTGTATTCCCTGTCATCAAACTGGCCTCGGCTGATCTTAGAGTTCCCAGTATGTCTGTGTTCACTAGAAGGCTGGCTCATGCTAGCTCACCCAGCTCTGGTTCTGGTGTGTTGAAGCACCTGGAACAGGGGTGGGCATTGAGACCCAGTTCTACTTTAGAACTGATTCCAAAATTACAAATCCATGGGCATCACTATGATTTGAGCACCAACTAAAATCACTCAAATGTGTGTATTTTTTATGACATGTAACACAACCTTTATTTCTTACAGCATATGGTATGTACTGGGAACAATAGTTTCAAACTCTTTATGGGAAACTCCAGCTGAAGTCATGAAATGTACAAGAGCCCTCACTCATGGTGTCAACTAAAACGTCTCTAAACCAGCACAAAAATGACCAACATTAACCACCATTTTGTGAGAAAATACGTCACAAAAACTAACAGAACAGAACTGTACATTAAAAACACCAACAAAACATAACATTTGTATTTTGGAACATAAAATGGTTAACTTAAATTCTGAGCAGTGCATCATGGGCATGTGCAAATGAGGGCTGTGTCTTAGCATTGTATCTGCAGCACGTCTGAATCCTACAATCTACACAATGGTTGAAGGAAGCCATGAGCATTAAACAAGCTGCTGGGATGGTGAAAGCATGTTTAACATGTTTGCATACATGTTTAACTGGGAAATTCAAAAAATGTAGAGATTGGATTATCTAGTTTAGAAAAGTAATCACTCTCACCTTCATAGACTAATGCTGCTTTTCCCTCAAACAATCTTTATTGTGGTTAGACATGGCCTAATAGAGAGAATAGTAACCAGAAAGCAGGTAAATGTTTCATTATAGTCATTACATAATTGATGTCATGTAGCTAGAGCTGATCTAATCTGCTGCTGTTGATGTTTGAAGTGAAAACAATAGCCACCAGTAAAGCCTGCTGCCTGAATGTTTCCCAGATTGCTCTTTGCTGATGAAAAAGAGTGAGGAGAGAGCAGCGGTTTGAGAAGAGATTTGTTAGTTAAAGGTAGGGTAGGCAACATTGTTTTGCTATCATTGAGAAATGATTTCATAAAAACCTTTCAGCATATTGTAAATCAGGTGTTCTGAGAGAGAACTAGATTTCTGCACCTCCTCTATGGCTCTGTTTTTAGTATTTAGAGAGTCTTGCCCGTGATGATAGACTTAAACCAATCTCAGGCCTTTTCACACCTGGGGAGCTGTTCTACTAGTGCAGCTGTGCGTCTACGTTCCTTCGGTGAGATCCTGACTCTTAATGAGGGGAAACTACTGCAGGAAAAGTCACTATGAGACAGCACTATAATAAATAGAAAAAAGCCTAATGAGCAACATGCTCAACACAAGTTTGTCAGCTCACTCGGTTACTTTTGAGTTCACCTTCAGTTGTTTTCATTCATGTGTATCACGGAGCTTTGTCGACTGCTGAGAAGACCGGGTGGAGCTGAGACACAGAGCTGATAAATAGCTGCTCAGAGCCAGGGAGCTCTGCAGGAGAGGGTCAGTGGCAGACTAGTGCTCCTGGAGGAAAAAAACACTGTGGTTGCTGTGATGCAGGCTACTTTACTGGCAGGAGAGGACCCCAGAGTGTATGTTTCAAACTTTTGGGATTAAAAAGAGGATTTATTTTCACTCTTGCTTCAACGTTCTGCAACAACAATGAAGAAATCATGGAGCCACGCACCAGCCAGACGAGAGCTCAGCGTTTGTTTTTGAAACTTTCGAGATGAAAAAGCCGACTTATGGTGGTCCAACGGTGGTGAGCCTCCTTTTTGTCCCCCTCCAACAAGCGAGTGTTGTGATACTGAGCTTGTGTGTGTGCAGGAGAGCAGAGAGAGACTTTTTAAAAGTGTCTTTATGTTCTGCTCGCAGTATTTCTGTATCTTTACACTGAATCTTTATGTTTTTAAACATAGTTTCTCCCTGCTGTTGCTGTTTTTCACTGTTTGGTGTCTGTTTCATTACAGACAGCTGATGTCTGTTTGTCAGTGCTTGCTCACGATTGCCTCTGTGCACTGTTGCTTGTGCTCATGAGGGGCATGCTGTTCATCAGATAGGAGGGGCTGAGGACACTGAAAACGAAACCTAACTCAGATGAGACTCAAAAATCAACCGTTTTTAGGCTTTCTACCTACTGCAGCTAAAAGAGTTTAGCAGTTCTTGGTGGAACCAGATCCAAAATTTAACCAACCATAAATTCCCAACCCTAGAGACAATACTGAGATGTGTGTAGCATAACTTGCACAAATAGTGGAAGCAAGGAGAAACTAATACCCTACCAGCCAAAATGTAAAAATTACTCTTCCAACAACTCCCAAATTGCATGTTGTACTTGACATGTATCAGATCTCTCTGTCAGTCTGTTGTGAATATAATCTTATCATCTCATGAGAAACCTACATGGTTTGCTCAGCTCTCAGGGGGATCCAAGAGAACGTTCTGTCAGACACATTCCGATATCATTTTTTCCTTCTAGATACCAATTTCTAGTGCCTGAACTTTGCATAGCAGCTGATACCGAGCATACAATATAACTTCACCTTCCTGAGGGAAAAATGGCCTGGGGGACACTGCTTTGAAGTAGCAGGGTCCCTTTTTGGGGTTAATGAATTATGTGGTATTGATCAGTGCAAAGACTCTCATACTTGCTGATACCAATACCAGCGTTTTAGGCAACATCAGAGGCATTTTCTGTTACTGGTATCAGTATCGGAACAACCCTACTTTCTGTCTGAACTTTCACTTTCAGGTGTTTGTCTCTTTTGTTAAAAAAAAAAGTAAATATGTACAGTTGGTGTATGTTTTTTGGGGGGATCAGGTCCAAAACTCTGGACCTATGAAGACAAAATTAGTTGGCTTCCTGTAGGTTCACATCTTACAAACCCATTACCTTTTACAGTCAACATTTCACAAATGGTCCTCTGCAGTTAGAATTTAGTTTATTTTGAAGAGATGCTAACATTTAGTTGGATTTCAGAGGAATTGAAGGACTACCTGCTCGGAGATCGTGCCATCAATAAGATCTTCACCCTGGGCAACAGTGAGTTCCCTGTCAGCTGGGAGAACGAGATAAAGTTGTGGACTTTCCTCGAAACCCGAGCCGCTCTGCTACTCAAGACCTACAAGACCACATCAGAGGTCAGTCAGATGGAATTGAAGCCATGTTGAAAGTTGTAATTTGGGGGCATCTGATTCCAGAAGGTGTCAAGGGTTCAGTATGCTTCAAACAAGCCAGTTCATATGAAAGGATCTTCCAAACAAATCTTAAGCCCCTGAATGTGATAGTCGAAGGTGTGATTGTATGATTGTTGATTCTGGAAAGTTACAATGATTGTTGGTTGCAGTTTTCTCATATTCACAATCCCAGGATGATCCCAGGAGCACTTTGAAATTCAATGTATGAAGTTGAATGTTTTCTACCTTTTCTAAATGACCTTCAATCATTTTTCCTTCCCTCTTCTTCCCCTTTTTCTTTTCCTTTAACTCTCGGTGGTCTCTGGTAGGAGGACCGCTCCATGCTTGAGAAACCTGATCTGTCTCTCCATTCTCGCGTGGTGATCCAGCTCCGCCTAGCTGAGAAGCAGATCCTGGAGAAGGCATCAGCTAGTGGACGGGCCAAACGTCTGCACTTCCAGAAGAAGCTGGAGGAGGGCGCTCCGTTGCCTCGCTATGAGGAAAGCGATATTGCTTTGCTGGAGAATACAGATGCAGATGCAAAGCTTCCTATTATCCTGCGCAAGCTAGAGGAGGTGGAAGAGGTCCAGGAAATCCCAGTAGAGGAGCACAGTCTCCTCCTGAACGGGGAGAAGAGTCTGTATGAGATGGATATGGAGGCTAATGGACAGCCGGTGCAGGAAGAGACTCAGGTCAGGAAAGATGTTAGTTCAGGTTTGAACTTGATTGGAAGTTCAACCCAGAAGGGCCAAAGGGAAATGGCCGATCTAAGTGCCAGTCGAACTGAGGATGATCCCAAAGAGAACAGTGAATAAGTATAATACAGTCACTGCCACAGCCCATGCTATTTATTTATTTTTGTGTCTCTTAAACGACTCAGAAATATAGAAGCTCAGAAAATTTGAATTTAAAGTTGCAGAACTTTTCCGACTGTACGTTCATCCAGCGTGGCTTTTCTTAGTTGTCCACTGCTGAACTTGTTTAAAAATGGCTGCCAGTGTGTCCCTCAGCCTCCTGTGCAGAACAGGATTTGTTAAAAATTAGCTTTTAAGTTTAAAACATAGATTGACATTGAAACATTTCAAGGCCTACAGCATTAGAAGAAAGCAGAGGGGACACCACAAACAGGTTCCAGCAAATCTCTCTAATCTTGTGAATTGGTTGGTTTATTACTGCAGTTTGTCTCCATATGTGTCCAGTATGTTTTGAGTTGACAATCATATTCTCTAGTGCATTTTGTGGTGTGCTACTGAGTGAAGACCATCACTGCCCACAATTCCCCTTTTCTCTGGTTTAAATTATTTCAAGCAGAATAAGTGAAGGAAACATCCAATGTTCTCATCAACCTCTGAGAACATTGTTGGTAATTGCTCCGGCTCAATACGACAGGCCAAAGTGGAAGATGGTTTTTGTTTTCTCAATGAAACACTTTACTTTCACCATCAAAATATACATTTCTTATTAGTCATAGCCCTTGTTAAGAAACAAAGATTTTAGATTTATTTTGTGATTTTAAAAGTACCTATATGAATGTACTCAGTTTACGTTGCAGTAATTGTCTGCTGATGTCACCAGAAGGGAGTGATGAGTGACCCAGTGATCACTGTTATTGTCCCTGAGAAAGCCATATACAACACTGAGGACTCGGTGAGACACAGAAGGACGACGCCTTGTGCGAGTTCTCCTGTTGGAAGATTTTTGTTCGACTGCCTTAAGATGAGGCGATTTCAATGCGACACTTTTTGTATGAAAACACAGAAGCAGTGTGTGTTAACTGTGGGGGTGGCCCCCAATAACTCTGACTGTGCACTGAAACAAAGAGCCAAAACTGACTGAATCCCTGACAGTTGATGCAGTGTAGAGGAAAAATTTGCAATTTGGACCATTATTCTTATTATTTGGAATTTTTGACCTTACTGTAGAAAATGTGTACCTCCCCTGTATCTCGTATCTCACCTCATGATCTCACCCAGTGTTTACAGTACTGGATGAGATCATGAGGAGGCAATGATTGATAGTTTGACAAAATCATCTCAAGTCAAGTTCCACACACTTTTCTTTTTTTGAGTTTTCGACCACATTTCATGGTTCGTCCGAGTATGATGATGATGAGCTGATTAAGGTACAGTCCCAGTTGTATGTGAGGGAGAAGATGCAAACACCTTTGGCATCAGATGTTCCTTGTCTCTCCTCACATCCACTGACTCCATGACTGTGACTCCTTCTCAGTCCTCTGCCCAGTCAGAGTCAAAGTCAGTAGATGACCAGCAAAAGATAAAGGATGACAGCTTGAACAGAGACAGAGATTGGTTGTATTAAAAAGGATATCAGACTCAAAGATGGTGCTTAGTCAGTCCAATGAAAATTGCTCACCTGGCGCACACACCAAAAAAGTTTTCTACTGTCTGGGTTTACTTCCATGGTATGCGACCCACTGAATAGACCCTTGTACAGATTGTGAAGAATAATAAAGCTGCGCATGCAGTTTAGCAGTGGAAGTATGGTGGTACGTCAACAGTTTGACACACGTCTCTTTTTATAACGATGGACTGTATCCGTCATATCTATGGGTTACTGTCTCCACTCATATACAAACACCTGTTATCATGTGATCCAAGTATCATACCATTACTGAAGAAGACTGTGACATGTGGTTGATGGCTCTTTTATTTTGACAGACTTCTGTTCCCAAAGTCGAGACTGAACTTTAATGTTCTTGTTGCTCGTTTGCTCTGACAGTTTGGTCATTCTAAGATAAAAGCTTCTGCTGTCTGCTACACCATTTCAGATTTGTTGAACAGAGTGAACCATGCACTGCTGCTGTCCATTAACACAATCATATTCAGTGGAAGGACTCTTTGTATTGTGTGAAGAAGGTGGTGCAATGAATAAACACAGATTTGAAATTTGTTTAAAACTAGACTCCTGTCTCACATATTCAGTTTGACCTCACCTGCACTTTGTCATTTTAAACTTCCTCTCAAGTAATAATCTCACTCAAAATGTTTCTATGTTGTTGCCTTGAGCTGCTGACAGTCAGTTCAAAAACTCTGCCTCTCCAAAGAAAGGGGGCAGTTGTATTCCTCCAATCAGAAACCAGCTCTGCATACATATACTCTTAGATTGTCGCAGTAGTTTACAGCTGCCATCAAATAGTGAAAGGAGTTGGTTTAAAATATGATTGACAGCTTCTTTTCATATTTACTACCAAGTAAATTTTTCTGTGCTTTACAGACTGAATGGGAAAGAATAAAGCATATTTAGCAGATTAAGCAAATTTAATCAATTTAAATGTATCTTGAATTACAGCAAAATTATAATTTAAAAACTGTTTGTTTAAGATGGAGAAATAATTTAATTTAAAATTGTTGCTGTTACACTCCAATCAAAGGGTGTCAGGGTGCAACAGAAGGATGAGAGGCAGAGACTCACTTTGTTCAAATGCTATAATTTAAAATGTATATATGCTCCTATTACACATATTTTGTAAACTGTTTATGTGTAATTGAAATATTTACATACAATATTACAGTTGAAGACATATCTGAAGGAATAGTTCAACACTTTGAGAACATTACATTGATTGGTTGCATTTAGCTTTGAGGGAGGTTGATTGATATGAATTTCATATCTGTGCAGTAAGAACTAGTTTATATTAGCATAAAGAAGGAAAGAAGAGGGCACAGCTGGCTTTGCTCTGTCCAAAGTTCAGAAACAGACCTAGCAACAATAAAGCTCTCTAAATAACACACTGTCACTTGTTTGTTGAGTCTATATGTATTAGGGTGGCATCTAATTATTATTTTCATCATTGAATAATTTGACAATTATACTTATTATACTACAGTTTTGTTTTTGCTTTTTTCCAAGCCAAAACCAAAAGACATTCATATTCAAGAAAGCCAGCAAATATTTATATTTAGGAAAGTTTATGGGATAGTTCACCCAAAATGAAAATTCATTCATTATCTACTAACCCTCATGCTGATTGAAGATCAGGTTTAGTATTTTAGTCCACAAAACACAGCTGGATTTTCACAGGAAAACATTGTTGCAGAATCTCAGTTTAAACAGTTTGAACAAGTGAATGGTGAAAAACGTGAAAAACAACCAAAAAAGAAAAAAAAAACAAACAAACATGAAAGGCCTCCACACTACTTGTCTTGTCTTGTCTTGTGTAATCCAAGGCTCCTTAAGTCCTAACATGCCAAGTTGACTCGAAAGATATCATTTATATCATGTTTTTAGCCTGAATCTTCACTTTACTTCACCTTCTGAACTGTATGTGTGTGTGCAAATGTACAGCATGCTGGGGCTTTAGGAGACTTGGATTACACCGGATGAGCAGTATTGAGGCATTTTATGTTTTTATTCTGTTGTTCTTTGTATTTGAAAATGGTCACCATTCACTTCCACTGTTTGAGAGATTATGCAACACTGTTTTCCTGTGAAACTCCATCAGCGTTTTGTGGACTCAAACACTGAACTGACCTTCTGTTGGCATGAGGATGAGTAGATAATGACTGAATTTTCATTTTTGTGTGAACTATCCCTTTAAACAAGCGAACGTTTTTTGGCTTTTTGTTTGATTCAAGAATGCATGAACGGTAAATCACTTATTAGTATAACTGATTCATTTTATGGCATTCAGCCATTTAATCAACCAGTTGTCTCAGTGCCAGTCTCTTCTCTTTTTCTATCTGCACTTCACCTCTACACTTCATGCTAAGCCAGGCTCATCACCTCCCAGTTCCAATGCACAGACATGACAGTGGTACCAATCTTCTCATCTGATTGTCAGTAAAAAGGTAAATCAGCATATTGACCAAATGTTGAAGTGTTTCTTTAAAGTCTCAACATGACCAGTAGCAGTTGTGCTCGACACAGCTGTCCCTGATCTCCCCTACTTGGTACTTGTTACCAGAAATGAGTGTTGTCTCAGATATGTGATTAGCTCCACAGGATTGATCAGATTTTTTATTTTACAAACCTACTTAAGCTCCTTCTAAACACCTGCTGAGACTGTCAGTGAATCTTGGCTTTGGCTCAGTGATTTAAATGTGAGTTGGGATTGCTCCTAGTTAACGTACAGAGTTCAGAAGATTTAGCAAACCTTTTCCATTTAGTCAGCTAATGGAGGCTTGATGGTGGTGTGAAGGGAAAGCAGAGAATTCTCACAGCTATAAGGTTTCTTCTCCAAGCAGTTTGCATTGAATTGTCCAAACCTGCTTTGTGTTGACTTTTGGTCAGATGTTTATGACCACTTTGTACCACATGATGCTCTTGTTTTGTATCACGTTCAATGTGTCACTTGTCTTTCTGTGGCTCAAGCACTTTTCCATCACAAATCTGTATTTTTATGCAATCATGTACTTTTACACATTTTTACCAACCTTATTGGTAACATTCAGTCTGTCTGCTGCTTTTCTAAAGACCTCTGTACCTGTGTGTGTGTGAGTGAGTGTGTTTGAGTGTGTGATCTGCTAGCTTTACTCATTGACTCAACAAGTTCACTGATGGTACTGTGGGTACACTCTTCACCATGTCACCATCTGCAGTAGATGTGGGTTTCTGTCAGGAGTGTAGAGCTGATGAGGAAACTTGTCCTGAAGCTATCAGAGATTAAACTTCATCTCATTTCTCACCTCCTCTGTTCACTGTTGTTTTTAACCCTCTACCTTTGGATCAAACCATTTCCTCCTGCAGAGACACGAGGTCACCATCCGTCTATTATTCCTCTCTACTCTCCTTTTGTTGGGGGGAAAAAGGGTTTATTTCATGTCTCTTCCCTTCTCTGCCCCCTGGCCCTATTACCAATTTATAAAAGAAACATTATCTTGAATCATTTAATTCGGGGCAATTAAATTTTGAAATGCTTCATTCATAATTCATGGGTGTCTAAGATAAAACCCCTTTAATCCTTGAATATATTATTGTAATGGGCATTGGGGTGGACAGCAGAGAGCGAGGCATGTCCACTATTGTTAGTACTCGCTGTGTCAGTGCTGGGAGCAGACCTGGGACCAGCACTCCCAAGTAATCCTGTCCCATGAATTATAAAATGCCTCCATATTAATATAGAATGGCAGCAGCCCGGCCAGGGCACCATTGTCATGCAAGTGTTTACTGGGGTGATGCTGGTAGTGCCAGGCCAGCTGTGTGGGAGGAGGGGGGGGGGGTCAGGTTAAAGTCAAGACATTAGCATTCTAGGAGAGGGAACGTGGAACTGAAAGTGATGGACAGACGAGTGACTTGTTTTCACACTTTCTGCCAGCTGCTCAATTCACTGCAGAATCACCAGTGCTTATAGCCTCTTCATCATAACATGTTGTCTTAGCATTCTTCATGAGACATACAAATGTAACTTCAGCGACTCTCTCAGTCCAAGTCAGCCCAGCAGTTCACTTCAGCTCAGTTCAGTTCCAACAACCTGACACAGAAGAAAAAAAAATACCATCCTGTTACCATCTTCTGGTTCTGGTGACTCAAACATGTCTGAACATGTCCAATAAAGCTGCCAGACAGCGTGTCCATGTTGCAAGTGGTTTTCAGGTCATAGTGGTATTTGACAGTGGAGTGGACACCCCCCCCCCAATATTTCAGAGCAGAGAAAACTGACAATTCTTTCATGATTTTGAGACCTAATTTATAAACTTGGAAATGTTTTACAGTTTTTCTCAGTCACTTTGGTACATTTCTCGAATCATCCTCAACGTTTGCAAAACAGTAAGTGTATTTCTCAAAACAATTCGTACAAATAGCAGAACACCATGGATTACCTGCAAAAACCAGTCTCTTGCTCAGAATCCTTAGTTCATCTCTCAAAAGTAAATATCTGTGTCAATGAACATGTCAGTGCCATCACAGTGACAAGTCCTTGTGTCATTGTGTACGGATAAGACAGTCAAATTGCTTAGTCGTTGTCAGTATCGGGCGGCACGGTGGTGCAGTGGTTAGAGAAGTTAGCAAGAAGGTCCTAAGTTCGATCCCCTGGCTCCCCAGCTGGGGCAGGGCCTTTCTGTGTGGAGTTTGCATGTTCTCCTCATGTCTGCGTGGGTTCTCTCCGGGTTCTCCGGCTTCCTGAATGTGAGTGTGAGTGGTTGTCTATGTATCAGCCCTGCGATGAACTGGCGACCTGTCCAGGGTGAACCCCACCTCCCGCCCAATGTCAGCTGGGATAGGCTCCAGCAACCCGCGACCCTTACGGAATAAGCGGTTACAGAACATTAATGAATGTTGTCAATATAAGAGTGTACTCTGGAGGGATGTTCTGATGTAAACTATGGCTGAAGTTTTGATGGCAATTATTGTAAATTGTAAGTTACACCTTAGTGTATGTGGGAGATTGATTGCAAGAGACTGGACAAGATTCACATTTACGCTTTTACTGTTTGTACTGTAATTTGTTGACAGACCATGTCATTGTGATACAGAAAGGAAAAGACAAAAAAAACAACAGTAGAAATGTGAACATAGGACAATCTCCTTAGGGAAAACTGTACATGCAATGCTGTAGGAATTACAGTGCAGTCTTCCTACACCTCCTGACGTTCCTGTCTGTTGGGCCACAAATTCTCATCCACATCACAACAAATATCTTCTCTTACGATGCAGTGTGGAAAGAATCTTTTAGAGTGTCTTATCCAGCCTCTGCAGGCATCTGCTGTGATGTCATCACACGCTGCATCCATGCACCATTCTCAGAGATAGCAGCACCCATGGTTATGTTCCCGCCCCGTTGGCCTGGCAAATCAACTGTAGCTCTGTGGCCGATGACATGTCAACCATGCCTTCTGCATTTCGTTAGGTTGAAGTCAGCCTCATCCATGTAGATGAAGTTGTGCGGTGGTTCACTTGGTTCCAGTTCCATTATACGCTATATCCAGAAGACACAAAATGAGTTTTATGAATTACATGCATTTTCATTTTGGACAAGATACAGTTACATCAAATGTATACAGCACATATCGCATCTTCTTTTCTACAGCCATAGCAAATGTGTAAAGGTCACACTTACTGTATATCACTATACGATGTTGTACTGTTTACTGTGAGGTACACTTACTGCATGCTCATACATGTTTTACCTGTACATACTGGTAGCGCACCTCCTTCACTCTTTCACCATTTCTTTTAAATGGAACAGTGTACAGCTGCTTCATATTCATTTGGTGTCTTTTCAGCACCCTGTCAGTGGTTGAGATGCTGACTGTTTGGATGTTTTCAAAGATGCTGTTGTCCTCTATAATGGCACTCTTTATCTCCCTTAGTCCTATGGCATTGTTTTCTACAACCATGGTGCAAATAGCCTCCAGGAGTGAAAAGGGGCCCTCTGCCACCCCTGTGAAGTTGTCTTGCAGTCCTATGTGGAAAAAATATAATAATGCAAAACACAAAATTGAGTAAGATAAAATGTCACTGTATAAAGTATACTCACTGCATATTATTAAAATTCAAGTGGAATACTGTAATTTTGTATGAAGCATTACATAAAGCATACAATATTACAGTACAGTGCCTATTGTTAAATTACATACCTGTTCCGTCAGTCTGAATGATTGAGGACACAGTTGTTCTCCCAACATTTGGCTGCACCCTTCAGACTATTCAATAGAGACCCATTATAATACATTTTGATCAACATGACATAAGCAATTGATAATGTAGGAAACAGCAGAGAATTGTACATAATCATTTGCATGGATGTACCAAAGCATTTGGAACTTGTTCAAAGAAATGAGAAACTTCTTTTTTGATGTGCACAAGTGACACGATGTGAAGATTGAACAAGTAGTTTTGAGAATTTCAATTCTGATCTGAGAAATGTACCAAAGCGACTGAGGAAAACTGTAATCATTCAAAAGTTGGCTACGTGGTTAATAACACATGTTCTCTGATGTGACAAACTCCAAACAAAAGTTTATTGTTGCTTTACAGTACCTTTAAGTTTGAATATTTTGAGGAAAAAAGTCTTAATACGGTATGTTGAGAAAAATACATAACATTACTACAAAATCTGAAATCTTAAAAATTACAATTAAAAATGTGAAAAAAGTAATGTTTAGAGAGCAAAGTAATAATATTTTGAATAAAAGTTAACATAACAAGGAAAAGTCATAATAGAAAAAAATCATTTTTTTTTGTCTTGTAATGACATGATGATGTACAATATGTCGGTGCTTCTGTGGGATGGGAAGAGATTTAAAAGCTGCTCTGAGAGTTGTCTAACATTTTGAGAATTAAGTTGAGAAAAGGTTGTGATGTGACAATAAGATTATGAGAAAAGGCTGGAGATCAAAGTGCTGTTTGTTCTGCTCAGATTGAGTCGATAACATTACATGTGTAAAACTGAGCTGAGCTGCTCTCTGCTGCTCCAACAAACCACCAGTAAAGACATCTGAAATATTTCTTTGCATAAATCATTAATAACCAAAGGCATCTTGTTCCAGTTAGAATGAAACCACACTCTGTCCTGAATGTTCTATCTAACCTCACCTAAAAGATTACAAGAATTCTACAAAATATGCTTTGGATGCAAATGAAGAAGTTTACTTGGGGGGTTCCACAAAGAAGCAGAATGTTTTTGGAGCTCAAATTCAAAACCAAATTATTGAACAAAATATGCACAGACATGCAAAGTGCACAGAGCGTTGATAAACATCAATAAAGATAAATCTTGTGTTCTTTTCACTACTTGTGACAAAATGAAAAAAATGTATGTGTGTGTGTGTATAAATATATATATATATATATATATATATATATATATATATATATATATATATATATATATATATATATATATATATATGTATATATATATATATCCTGGAGGGACTGAGTAATGTTACATACTCTTCACTCTGTGTGACCCCGCCCTTAGAGGAGCACAGAGCAGAGTAGAGAACTTAAACAACTGTCCAGCCTTCTCTCAGGAGGTCAGTGGAAGAAGAAAACTGTTGATTACAGAATGCATTGATACTTGTTGTTATTTTGGCACTAAAATATTGATGTTTTTTTGGCCTTGTGGGGGGTGGCTCATTAGCCTGCATAATTAGAGGCGGAACATTGAAAATGGAGTGAAGTCTGTGATTCATAGTATTGCATGTATTCTGTAAGATGGACAGATTCTGACAAATTAGACAATAAGACTGTTAAGCATTTCTTGGAGACATAATACAACATCCCTAGAACCAAATGTTACTACCACTTATTTAAACTATACCAGGGATCTACAACCTTTACAATCAAAAAAGCCATTTTGTTTAAGAAATGCAAAGAAAAAAAAAGTCTGAAGCCATTCTCTTTTTTCCCTGAAGACTTTTTTTTAAATTTGGCATAATAGTTAGGTTATGGAGACTCAAGAAGACGAGCCACCATCAAAATGTTTTACTGTGCTTCTTTACATAAACTTGAATCTTTGAGTTTTAGAAACTCTGTATGTCAAAATTTAGTCACAGTGAGCTGTGATCCTGGTTTGTCTTTTCTTTTTCTTTTTTTAATTAAAAGGCTTCAATTGAAAATATTAAAATTTTAATCATCATTCAATTGAAAGCCTTTATTCTATCATTTTAAATACATTTGATGGCAAATCTTTTACAGTTCATTGCCTTAAAAATTTGAGTTGAATGATAAATCAATATTAAAGAAATGAAACAATCATTTCCATTTAACTTTTTGCCAAAGTCACAGGGATCTGCAGGAGGCTTCAGAGCCACAGATTGCAGACCCCTGAACTACACAGTGGTTTTGTGTTTGACCCATTTGGACTTAAAAACACAGACGCCCTTAAACCCACTGAGAATCTCTTTTAAAGTTAACATCATAAAACCACTGAGGGCCGTTATGGCAACAGGTGAGTGCACATGTACAGCTGTACTGAGAGAGCACCTGCAGTAACTGTAACCACATACAGTGTACCATACTGTAGTAACAGAGCATTTCATGCTTCAGATGATGTGGTTTAGCACTTAGCGCTTGTATGACAGGCCCAGCTGTCCACAAATAGGAAGTGTTTGCGTGCAGGTTAACAGACCTGCTTCAGAATGGCCCATGTGGTTCAAACCTCAGTTGATGGCTACTTCTATTGAAGAGCTGCACTCACACAGAGTAGACAGTCCCCACAGCTGCATTTATAGCACTTCTGTATGTATTTTAACATCTGTCCATGTCTGTAACACAGTGCTACAGTTCAGTCAACAGCTGCCTGGCCTTTTCTTAGACCCCAAATTCACTTGTCTCACTGATGTTCCCACGCTTCACACAGCTCCCCAAAACTTTGAATAAAAGCTGAATTGTGCAAAATTCTGATACATGTGTTTTAATGCCAACAGCAGATTGACTGGTGAATGTACAAAGCTAACTTTCTTAAAATATGCACATAAATAAGTGGAAATGTCCCAGTGTCACCCCCAAGCTGCTCCCCTGTCCCCAGAGCATGACTGACTATGATTCAATGCTCTCAGCAGCTCATAATGGAAGGATCCATTTATTATTGAAGGAGGAGCGGGATGAGAGTCTCTGGCCTGGTGTGAGAGGTCTTCATCACGGAGGAAATGAAGATGAAGTGACAAAAGACAAATGGCAGAGAAAACAGACTTAATAAAGATGGAGAGGAGGAGGAGTACAGCTTCACCCATCTCCCTCAACAAACTCCTCCAGTGGGTGTGATGGGTGTGAAGTGAGTGGATCACTCTTTAACATTTCAACAGCAGAAATGATCCATACAACAGCAGAGGAAGGTAAGAGCGAGGTAACTGAGGGAGGACAAAGACATGTTTGATGATGAGATGCAATGAGGCCGGATGGTACTCCCTAAAGGCTTGACCTGTGGGCGGGGCTTTACATCCTGCATCATGTGCTTGACATACTTACCTACCTTGAGACCTCAAACACAGGGAGGATCTTGAAAACAAAAAGTCTCTGTGTTCTCAGACGTTGCTTACCTGCATTTTGGTGACATTTAAAGAAAAGAATGCAAAATAATAAGTACATTTTTATGTTAAATATTTAATTTTACTTAAAATTCTCAGGAAAGAATATGGAAAAAAAGTCACCTCTCTGGTGTGAACTACTATTCAGTAGTTTTCTGTCATTCTTTTTTTTTTTTTTTTTTTTTTCATGCCCCTAAAAGAAAATTGATGCAGTAGATTTTCCAAAATGCATGCCACTTTCCCTGGGGTGGAAGTAACTACAAATACTAAAGTTACTGTGATTTAGTGGGTTTTTTGGTATACTATGTGTAGATTTTGAAGCCTGTACTTTTACCCATACTTAAGAACACATTGCACCATGTAATCTACTTAGTTCCTCTAAAATCACAATTGAGTATTGAGTACAATTTGAATTAATATCCAAACTATAAGGCTGTCGAGTCAACGGGTCAATAAGAACAATGACATACAGACAAAAGCCCCCAAAACTCAAATAACAGTCAAAACTTGAAAAATATTATTTTTCACTTAGCTTTCTTGGAACAATGAAATGTCAAGAGATGGGCTTTTTTAAGTTTTCTTACAACCCTTAAAATCAACAAGAGCTTACGCTCACCTGAGAAGCTTTGGAGACCCCTGGGGTTGGGACTTCAGGTTGGGAACCAGTGATATTGAATATAATGTATAGCCTATTGCCTGTATAGATACTGTACACACATCATAGTAAATCAACCAAAAATATATTAACCAACACACCTGCAGAGAACAGCAGAAGCTAAAACAACAGTTAGAAGCATTTAAGATTGAAGATTTGAAGAAACAGAAACCTCTTTGATTGATTGTCTGCCATTGATTATGTATTAAACATCAGTGGTTAAAAAGTAATGCTCAAGAATACTTTGTAGTTTTACTTAAGTATATTAGTAATACCACTGCTTTTACTTGTAATTAAGTAATATTTTAACAATATAACAGTACTTGTACTTGAGTACAGATTTTCAGTACTCTTTCCACCACTGCCCTTTCCTTTAAAACTTTGGTTAAGGAGCAGGAATTCTTCTTGGTCTGGTTTGGTGTAGCAGTGTTGTCTGGATGACACAGGAGACTTTCAAATAGTGTAACCCAGGTTATTAGGCCTTAAATATTAGATCGTAATGCAGAAAAGTCAGCTAAAAGTTATGGTAAAATTCATATTTTCCATACAGAAATAAATTAGGAGTGGATTAAAAAGACAAACTAGTGCATTAATAAATAAATACATTTTAAAAGAGATGTAAATCTTTAATCTAAAAATCCTTCATTTCATTTCAGGGGAGGTGAAAGTGCTTTATGTGCTCATTTGTGCGACATTTGTAAAGATTCAGGTGACACAGGAGGATAACTGAACCAGGTGAGTTCAGGTGATGTGTGCATGATACGTGACTGATATCCCTCACCAGCCAATCAGAGCCCTGCTCGCTCCGTGCCAGTTAAGCTCATTCAGGTTGCCAATTACTTCTCTTTCTGCGTGAATGGGATCAGACACAGATGCATACCTTTAATAGCTAGGCTGGATATGTATTGCAGATATCCGTAATTCAATTCTTCCTATACACAACTGTCATTTCAAATATCCGCAACGTCATTCTTACCTGGACAAATGATGTCACTTTCCCCATTCATGTGTATGGGGTTCGTCATTACAGATAGTCATAATTAAGTTGCAGATATCCACAACTCACATTGCAGATATCTACATCTGAATTACGACTATCCATAATTCCAGTTAGAGATATTTTGGGGTTAGAAGATATCTTGAACTGGAATTACGACTAGTCAAAATTCAGATGTAGATGTCTGTAATGTGAGTTGTGGATATCTGCAACTTAATTATGACTATCTGTAATGACAAACCCCATACACATGAATGGGAGTGACGTCATTTGTCCTGGTAAGAATGTTATTGTGGATATCTTATTTTTGAATAGGAAGAATTGAATTATTGATATCTGCAATACATATCTAGCCTATTGAATGTTAAAACGGCCATAGACACACCTTGAATTGCTCTATGGATTTACCCAGTGGATTATGATGGAGAGACTGATATTTTTTTTTTTTTTTCTGGAGATATCAGAGGGTGAGTGGAGAAAAGCTGGAGCTGAAGGAAAAATTGTGAGTGCTGACTAATTTTTACTGCTATGTTTGCTAACAGCAGTCATATTAGCTGCCTACATTCAAGCAAGATTTATTGTTTTGTGATATTTAAAACGCTGTCTACTCTATTCCCATGTCACCTGTCTCTGCAAACTCACAGTGAGCCGTGCTCCTTCACAAGTTTGGAGAGTGTGCCTGAACTTTTCTGGTGAGTGAGTTTTCTTGGTGATTTTGTGTCAAATAGTTAAGAAAATGCTAATTTGACTAATCTTGTCTTACCTCTGTACATGCCATGCATGAGGCCATGTGCTGTAACTTGACCCCTGCCCATGTGTTTTGTTTTGTTTTTTATTTACAAGCGCGGTGGCGGTGAGGTAAAAGGGAGAGTAAAATTGTGTGGTCAGAGCAACTAATTCATACAGAAATGTTTGACAGAAAAATATTTGAATGTTTATTTCTGATTAGTTGTCATGTATGTAGTCGTTTTAATGGACATTAATGAGAAGTAGAGAGAGAGAGATGCCATAATTTAAACAGTTTAAGATCCTGGATACCTGTGTTAATGTTTAAGGGTGGATATGTAATTCGTCTTTTGGCATGTTGCAGGCCGGGTCTTTTTCTTTCTCCCTGTTGAAGTTGGATTGGTGTATTTCAGGAGTGTGGACTTTTTCTGCTGCTTCTCTGCGCTGCAACAGTGGTGGTAGAGTCGAGCTGATTGTTGAGACGATCCTGAGAAATCTGAACTGTTGTTTTCATCATCATCGTCCTGGTGGGACTAAGTTTTACCATAACACTGATGGATTTCTTTTTACAGATTGTGTGTTTTAACTCCTTTCACTGGATTGTTAAAGGACATTAAGGGAGAAACTGCTCATCATTTAAAGGGCATTCTGTAATTTTATGGTGTTGAATTTGTATTTAATTGTGTTGAAGTGTTTGTAAATTAATACCTTATTTTTAGTGGTATTTTGATAAGCACTTGAAAAGGTATTTTGGTACATCCATTTCAGTTTAAAGGGTACATTGTTAAAAATACAAAACTCATTGTAGTGAAAAAACAAAGGGTGTAGCATAACCCTAGGGTTAAAATTAGCATAAGATAAAGTTGAACTGGATCCAAAACATATTTAGAACTAAAGGCCACTAACAATAGTGTTCTTTATGGTTTCTGGTCATACAGTATGGATAATTCTGTTTAAGAAAGGGAAAGAAATCATTGTTTATTGTGACAAATGTTTTTTTTTCCTCTGTCTACATTAACAGTCAATACAATAACAAGTGTTTTTAAACTTGCCTGTTGATGTGTCATTTTTACTCTTGCTACTTCATGTACATTACTGAATACTCCCTTCTCCTGTAACCAACCTAGAATAAACCTGATAAACTGGTCCATGTGATAGTGAAGTGCCTAGATACAGTGTTACACGTGTCTGTACCACCCAGTGTCTACTATATTGAGTTAGGGCTGAAATTGGTTAGAGCAGGACTTAGATATGCTCTACAGTGCCAAGAAAAAGAGAGTGAAAAGGAAGAATAGGTTTAAACATACAGAGAGCTCATGCCTGATTGTAACTTAAATTAATTTTTTAATGATCAGCAATCAATTAAGTAGATACAAACACTATTTTTACTCCTCGTATGACTCTTAATTGGTTCTCAAACTGACCATCGCCACATTACCCTGGAAATATGTACAACTCAATACTGCTAAATGAAATAAACTGATCTCATATAGTACGTATGTACTCAGAGCACAGGCTGAGATGGTCAGAGCATGCCAAAGTGTGAATGCTAAACAGGAGCACCCATCCAGGTCCCAATGTCAGAGTCAGTCTGTTTCTCTAAATAATTCTAAACACTTTTATCCTTTTGACATCACACACTCATCCCAACTCCTCTGTTCTGAATGTCACCCATTCTCATCTAGTCACCCTGGTCCTGCATGGGTACAGTTTTTCAAACGTGCGTCCACCCGCACCCACAAAGCTGGGTGCCAGAACTGACCTGTTATCTGTAATTATCTCCAAGTCAAATTTTCAGACATAGACAGTCACTCAGTTGTGTCATCAACTGTGAGCAGCTGTTGATGTGACAAAGAGCCGCCTGTGGCTATCAACCGCTAATACCTTTTGTCACTTTTTGCAAGCTGCAAAATCACTTCCAACATTATTCTCACTTATTAGTAGATTTAACTTGTCAGACATGCTGCAATTTTCTTGTCTGATTTCTCCAGGAGAAAAAAAAAACATTATTTTGTTGTATGTGTTACATTGTTCTGTCATGTAGTTGATTTTTACCTGTGCCCATTCCTGAGTTTATACAAATATATCTTTAAGCCCTGACACAACTTTTTTTCACATTATCTGGTGATACAGGTCTCTATGGCACTTAACATAAAGTATGAATAGCATATAGACAGTACATGTAAATATACATAATTACTGATATTAATCTAAACGTGCATAACAAATGAAAGAATAGCTGGACAAACAATTAATAAATCAAATATCCATATTTGGTTTTTGGTACAATATTTGGTATTGGGGTAATCTGAAAGTAACAGAAAATAATCAAGTTACACTACTTTAATATTGTGATACTTGGACTAGGTTACTGACCAGACAGAGAATTTGTAATTATATCCGAATACATTTTTAAAGGTTCCCTCTAAATTCTTATTAGTTGTCAAGCTGATACAGCACAGCGGTTCCACCTGAGCCCAAAACTAATGCTAATGCACAGGGAGTGTAGCAGCACACATGAGCTCAATAGATCATTGAAGGGAAATGTGCCTTGGGTTGTTTTATTTTCTTCAGCTGGCCTCTGAGTTTTTAGGTGCATGATTCAGTCTGTAAAGTACCTCCACTTTAAATACTGATGTGTAGGGAAAATGTGATTCTGATCACATTTGAAGGCTGAGTATAATTCAGCAATACTAATGTAATAAGAAAGGAAAAACAAAGCATGAGTTGAGAGATGAGATGAGGGGAAAAGAGAAAGACAGGAAGAGGAAGAAGACAGGTTCAGGAACAGAGAACAGCACAAGAAGAAAGAGGAAGGAAGATAGATGTGTGCTCCACACAGCTGAACACAGATGCAAATAGCATGCTGATAAGGTGTGTGTATGAGTGTGTGTGCATGCATATGTGTATGTATATGTGGTCTACCTGAGTGCCACCCCCTCCCTCTCTACACACCCATACACACACTCTCAGGCCTTTATATTAAACATGCTATAATGGACTCACAGTTATGAACCAAGGTTTCATGTCTTTCCTACTTTTCTCTCCTTGTCTCCTTCCCTTGTCCTCTCATTTATTCTTCTCTCATCATCTAATCTGGCCTAGAAACACAGAAAAGATGGATGGAGAGAAAAAACAGAGAAAGGAAAACAGAAATGGAAAGAGAAAACGAGTGACCAATATTGCCCTGTCTCCGTCTGATTTAAATCAAACAGCCACTTCTTTTTCTTTCTTTCTTTCTTTCTTTATTCCCCTTTCTCTCTCCCTGTTTTCAGGCAGAGGGAACATCATTCTCTATTCTGCAGGTCAGAGAGGGAACAATTAAGTGTGGAGGGCGCTGGGAGTCGCCGACAGGTGATGAATGGCCGGGCCGGCTGCAACTGACAATATGCAGACAAACCAGATCATTTGCAAATGGATGCAGGGAGATGGAGGATGGGGGTGGGGGCAATGGATGGAGGAGACTGGAGTCAGGAGCAGCCAAAGTGGAAGAGGAGGGAGGGAGGAGGAGAGTGAGAATGGGGCAGGGGTGTGGGGGTTAACCCTTTCCAGGATCATTCCTCACTGAGGAGGAGAAAGGGAGGTTGAGGAGATGCAGCCACCTGCCTGGCTAGAGGCTCATTTGTTAGAGCTGATGGAGGCTTCCAGACAGCACGCTGCCCTGGGGAATACACTGCAGGCCGGCTAGCATCATCACATCACTGTGTTGACCAACAGTCCTGTACGCTGTTCACTGTGATGGAGTCAAAGTGGCTCCTCATGCTCACACTGTTCCAGCTCAGCTCATTAGAACTCAGCTCTCTGCAGCACTACATTCTGACTGGTGACTTATAAAATATAGAAACATTTTTTCTATGTACTGTAAGTTTTAATTATTCTTAGTCATTGCTCTCCTACACTTCCCAGAATTCCACCAGATGACTGGAGCCACCAGACAAAGGTCGTAGACTTTATTCAGCTGCTGTTCCATCTTGAAAGTCCTCTTCTCCAAACTGTGTTTTTCTTCTTGTTTTTCACTGTGGTGTTTGAGCTTCATGTGCACAGTGATGGATGTGGACAGATTATTTTCACATTCATCTGCTGATGTAGGAAAGTTTCTCTGAGCTCACCTTAAATCGCACTTCAACACCCTGATAGATTCTGTAACATCACAACTAGCCAGATAAGGTCCAATGTGAGACTTACACAGTGTTCTCTTCAGGTATGTATAGATGAATTTTGCCACTGCTGTGTGTATTTCACTGTTTTGCTGCACTGTTATCACTGCGGTGGAACGTTGGTTGTGTGTAGAAAGGAACCCCAAATTTGCAATACTTTTACAAGATTTTTTTATAGATTCTGTCAAACTGTTCCTTCTCCTGTGATCACGTGGGCCTGGGTTTTCATTCTAGACACTGTGTCTCTGCTGTTTCCTGCTGTCCATCATGGAATGATGACATTAAACAGTGGCATTCAGTAACCGATGAAGGTTCCTTTTTGGATGGCCATACTAATGTCTTTAAATTTTACACATTAATTTGACATTGGTTGTGACAACAGCCAGAGATGGATAATGTTAAAACTGTGGGATGGACATGGTGATTGGATTAGAATGTATGTAAAGCTAATTAACTGCCTGCTTCCAGCTATGAGCTGCACATGTAGCTATATGAGCATTAGTAATAGAGTATGCATTTTTTCCCAAGTTTTCCTCAAGGCTACTGGATTTGACCCTGATTAAAGATTTTCCTAGTTGACCTGTTGTCATTAGTTGACCAGTCATGGTACCTTTATGATTTTTTTTAAGTTATGTTTTGGGCTTTTTGCCTTTATTGGTCAGGGCAGCTGAAGAGCAGACAGGAAGGGGGGTAGAGAGAGAGGGGGGATGACATGCTGCAATGGGCAGCATGCAGGAGTCGAACCGGCGGCTGCTGCAGAGGACTAACAGCCTCCATACATGGGACGGACGCTCCAATAACTGAGCCACAGGGCCGCCCCGCACCTTTATGATATTAATGTAATTATTTAAATTTATACAGATGAGGACGAAATTATTAGTATGAAAATTTCATTTTTTTAAAAGTATTTCTCAATTGCTATTAAACAGAGCAAGAAATGTTTAACAAAGCTTTTCCAAACATCTTTATTTTATATTGGATGCTTAGATTATTTTACTTTGCACACAGAAACAAAATTATTTCACAAAAAAACAAAACTACCAGGGTCAAAATTATCAGCCCCCCTGATGCTAATAGTCAGTTGTGTATCCTTTTTGCTGGATAACAGCCTGCAGTTTGTTGTAGTTTTCAACAAGTCTCAGACTTGTCTCCTGAGGAATCTCAGTCCATTCTTCTGTGGTGAATCTCTCAAGCACCTCCAGATTTGATGATCTTCTGGCATGGACCTTGGTCTTCACTTTACCCCACAGACTTTCAATGGGATTCAAGTCAGGGCTTTGTGCAGGCCAGTCATTAACGTTCACTTTGGTCTTCTGGAAGTAGTTCTTCACCAGGAGCGACATATGTTTTGGGTCGTTGTTGCGACGATCCAGACCCAGTTTTGCTGCCGACTGATTGAGGTTTTCTTTCAAAATCTTTACATATTCTTATTTCTTCTGATTCCTTCCACCTTGATGATTCCCAGTTCCAGACACACTGAAGCATCTCCACAGCGTAATACTCCCACCACTGTGTTTCATTGTGGGGACGGTGTTCTTTGGGTTATATGTCTCTCCCGTCTTTCTCCAAACATAAGCAATGTCTCTATGGCCAAAGAGTTATAGTTTCCTCTCATCTGACCAAAGGACACGCTTTCAGTATACATAATCTTTCTCCAGGTTGTCCTTAGCATACTTCAGTCTGGCTTGAAGGTGTCTCTTGTGCAGAAGTTTTTCCTGGTCTGCAACCTCACAGTCCATTCCTGTGCAGGGCTCTAGTGATTGTCTTCTTTGAGACTACAATTCCTGACTTAACTAAGTCATTCACTCATGTCTTGGCAGTTGTTCTGGGGTCTTTAGACACATCTCTCACTAGTTTTCTTTCCAGAGTCTTTGAAATCTTTCACTTCCTACCTCTGCCAGGCTTGTTCTGTACTGTGTGGCTCTCTTTCAATTTCTTGATGATACTTCTCGCTCCAGTTCTTGACACTTGGAAAAGCTGTAGTATCTTTGTATATTGTGAGCATCAACAATTCTTTTTCTCAAATCTAAACTGATTTCTTTTGTTTTTGTCATGATGCTTTCTCAGTGACAGCTCAAACCTTACTGAAGTTTTTATACTGTGCGTTTTAAAAATTAAAATTTTGTCCTCAACTTTATTTGTAAAGCCCAAATGAGCTACCTGTTAAATGCAAACATCAGAAGTGGTAATGATTCTGAATGTGTCAGAACAGCCAGGAGACTGAACATTTAGTTATTTTATTTCAACACGGTATAACCTCACACATTCTCATTGTTCAAACCACAGGAATAAATAACTTCTAAATTCAGAAAAACAAATACTCATGGACTTATCAACACAATGGATGATGTACTCTTACAAATTAATTTGTTACATTATTAACTTCATGCCCTCTGTCCCCGCCTGAACCTGCCATGTCGTCATCATCCCAGGAGTCAGAGTCCTGGTTCCAGCCTCTTTAAATCACCTTGGTTCTGTATTCCATGTTGTTAAACTGGCCTCCGTCAGTCCCAGAGATTAAAGCTGCAATCTGTTTCCTGCTTAGGGAATGTCAGTTTAGGGAACTTTCTTCATTTTACCCTGCAATATCTCTAACATTCCTTCAGTCATTAGCTGTTAACGTAAAACACTTAGATGCCTTTTTGCTGCAACTGAAAATTTTTTCTTACTGAAATTAAATATTGAATGAAACAAAACAAAACAAAAGTGATGCATTACAAAACTTATTCTATTGAACTGTGTGTAAGTAAATGTGATTTGATTAATTTTAAAGATGTACAGTGTCTTTCCTGAAGAAATGAATAATTGATATGATTTACAGATTTTCATGTAATGTTATGGTTTTTATTTACAGACTATTATTAGGCATTTATATTATGTTGTCCTTTATGACTGGTAACAGTATTACTATGACAATACCTACAGACATAAAGTAAACTATTAAGACTATTACATATAAAAATAAAGAAGTATAAGAACAATAAATATGAGTTGTATATGATAAAATAATAAATTAGAATTTATCAAATAAATTCATAATTTTAAAAGTAAAATATAAATTTAATTGAATGGGCACTGGTGGGTAATCTTGCTTTTCAGCTTCCTGCAAAGTGAAGAACTGTTGTTTACTTCCTCCCTGCACAGTTCACAGCTCCCTTTGAGTATGTCTTGCTCCCTACAGTTTGGAATCTTACATAACAAAGCTGAACACCCTGTTCAATGAACCTTACAGAGAACTACCAAGTGACATGAACTCACATTTTCACCCAGTCTAATAGAATCACTAACTGAGCTAACTAGCAACAGCACAGTTAACAGATACATGAAAACTTGGTTGACTAAGACTCTTCTCAACAGCTAATGATTAAGTTGTCTATTAGGGGACAGACCTGGAGACTGCATTACCCAGAAGTCCTGAAAATTGATATCAGTCAAATTCCAGTGTAGAAACAATTTCCAAGGCTGATGGACTTAAAGATCAGACAGCTTTAAGTACAGATATGAGTGAAACTGAACTCAGATTTGCTAGTGTCCCTCAGATCCTGCACACATTCATGGCTAACTTCCCCTTGTCTTTCTTCTCCGATCACCTTATTCATTTCTTTCCTTCCCTCTCTTACACACACACACACACACACACACACACACACACACACACACACATTTCTTAACTGACCTGAGGCGTGGACAGAAGCATCACTTAGTCACCTGACATGTAGATCAATCACTTACTTGATCTCTAATACCCTTAACAAGGAGTGTCTTCACTGGAGGGCATCTGAGTCACTCAGACACATGCATACATACATGCAATTGCACAAACACAAATACACACACACACACACACACACACACACACACACACACACACACACACACAGAGGTGGTGTCCTTGTTTTGCATGTGGCAGACGATGACTGTCTGCTTGATGGATCTGCTGTGCTGGTGATGGAAGCCAGGAGCACTCCTCCTTGTTATGTACTTTGTATGTGTGTGTGTGTGTGTGTGTGTGTGTGTGTGTGTGTGTGTGTGTGTGTATGTGTGTGTGTGTGTGTGTATGTGTGGTGTAATGGACAAATAAATGAGTTGATCTTTGTTGGGCTCAGGAGGTTGTATGACTTGATTTAAGCCAGACTCTAGACAATTTGTGTAAACGTGCATCTTTTTGGAATCATCATTTAAAGGTCCAGTGTGTCAGATTTAGGGGAATTTATTGGCCAAATTGTTGTGTTTCTGTATCAGAATAGGCCCTTTATACCTACAGAGGGAGTGGCTCCTCCTCAACAGAGTCATGTTTCTACAGTAGCCCAGAACAGAATGGACAAACCAAACACTGGCTCTACACACCCTTTTGTGTTTTTTGCAAGTATCACAGTCACAGCAACTAAATCTTACGCATTGGTCCTTTGACATATATGTGATTTAGTGACAGTAAATTCTTTACCTCTATCAATGATGAATTCTGTCACTTACGTATTCTGTTCCCAAATAAATGTTCTGATCACAAGATCACACAAGATCTGTGAGGTGGTGCAGCCAATCAGCATCCTCAGAGGGAACACAGTTTTCGGTGTGCTGACAAGGAAAAACATCCATGGTAGTGACTCATCTAGAACAAACAATGTCGGCTGCTGAAGAGGTTAGCATAAATACTGTGATAGCATCAGTTATATCAAAATGTAGTTAGTCTGTGTTACCTGTGACAGATGATTCATTCCATCACCAAATGTTTTTTTGAAAGTGCCCACACTTTTCCAAACAGTTTCTATTGACGGCTTCCCAGATGGTTCAGTGTAACAAACCATCTGGTGTGCCAGCTTATTATATTTCCTCTATTATAACAAAAAGAAATTAATTTAAAGTCTCACAAACTTGCAAATCTATCTTCGATTGTGCACAACAAATCATTAATCTCAATCCCTTTAGACCCCTCTACGCTCACTCTGACTGAAGTAGTCCCATGGTACATGGACTGTTAAGTACTCAACTGCTATGTTGAACAGTGTGACATATCATTGGAAAGCTCAGATTCTTGTGTTTCAGTAGATGCAAACAGTTTCAGGATATTGCCACTACAACAGGTACTGACTGTGGTTGTACTGAGCAGGTGTGAATGTGATCACGGTGTTCCTGCAAAAGAAAACATCGCTCTCAGTGAACCTATCCTGAATATATAAAGGCTAAAAAAAGAAAACAAGAAACAATTGCAAAATTCAGGAAGCTCAGACAAAAACTGTATTGTTTCATTGGCAAAGGTCCATAAATGCCCACAAACTGCTGTTGCATCATTTCAAATTAGCTGATCTTTCACTTATTATCCGTAGTTAATCGCAATTAATTGCAAATTAATCACACATTTGTTACCTTAATAGGATATTTTTCAAGTTTTTAATAATTAACAAATATGCTTGCTTTGTGCAAATCTAACTTTAGTGGAGATACTGATATGCTTAATTTAACATTACTCAGTAACACGAATACTTATAAGGTAAACATTCTCTGTTTTTGTAAGTATTAACAACAGACACACTGTACAATATGTACATTGGTTAGCTGAAGTTTTCATTCCATGGGGAAAATAAACAGCTCACAGAGCACCCCCTTCTACATTGTGGGATCAAAACAGTATAATACAAACTAAAACAAACAATAAATAAAGTGAGCAGGAAACAGTGGAGTATAATACAGAAGAAGGCTCTACTGAACTCATTGAAAAAGTCAAACAGAACTGTAGTGCCCTTGCTGATCATTTCCAGGTTGCACAGAGCTGGATTACAAAAGGAGTGTTATCTGAAGTTCAGTTAGGTAAGTCCTACATTAATTTCATGCCAATTTTTAACAGATAAATGTACATTTGCTCTTTCTCTCCCTCTGTATGCAATGCATCTCTCTGTCTCTCCCACCCACATTCTTCCTCGTGTGTCCGTCTCCCCTCTGCCACCCCAGTGTTCTCCCACCTGTAGAGCTGAGTGTCTGTGTGTGTAGCCTCTCTTTCCACATGTATGTGTCCCCCAAACCCCCACTCTCTCTTTCTCTCTCTCTCTCTCTCTCTCTCTCTCTCTCTCTCTGTGTGTGTGTGTGTGTGTGTGGTTGTAAGTCCCCTCTCTCTGTCTCTCCCTTCTCCTATACTTCTATTACTTTGGACTGAGCCAGGTGCTTAAACAGACAAGCCTATTTACATTGTCAGAGGACAGAGAAGCATGCTTCCTCTGAACTACATGCCCAGGCAATGAAAATAACCTCTCGCAATGTGTTGCTAAGATGTGGCGGGTATTACGAAGTACTTGCGTGCAAGGCAAGCCAGCTTGTTGTGTGCCCCTTCATGTTTGGACCAGCACTGCTGGGGACAGTCCTCCAACTCAATGGAAGGCTCTGCCTTGTAGCGCTTCACACATTTCTCAACTGAGTCACCTTCGTCAGAGTCGGACTCAGTTTCGGTACAGGCCACTCCTTCCTCAGCAAGGCACTGATGGAACGCCACACCTCAGTCCTATCAGGTCTGCTCAGACACTTGAAGTCCTTTAACCTAGGATCAAGGGTGGTCGCTACTCTCAGCCATGTGATGTTTGTTTTTTCCCTGCGTTTCTCCATTCTCCGTTGTGACGGTCTGTTGAAATCACTTGGCACAAAGCAGGCAGCACCACTGAGCATGAAAAGACACTTTTCTCCTCTGAAAAGTTCAGTTATGTACCTGCAACAGTAGAGTAAAGTACGTGTCCTGGGTCTTCCCTGGGGCCTCCTCCCAGTGGGGCATGCCCAGAACACCTCCCCAGGGAGGCCCCCAGGAGGCATCTGATATAGATGCCGGAGCCACCTCAGCTGGCTCCTCTTGACGTGGAGGAGCAGCGGCTCTACTCCGAGCTCCTCTCGGGTGACAGAGCTCTCTAAGGGAGCGCCCCGCCACCCTGCGGAGGAAACTCATTTCAGCCGCTTGTATCCAAAATCTTGTTCTTTCGGTCATGACCCAAATTAACACCACCAGACATAGAAATAAGTAATTAACAAATACTCAAGTTACTGTAATTAATTAGGGTTTTTTTGGGGGGGCACTTGTACTTTTAAGAGTTGTTTGTTGTTGTTGTCAAGACTGTACTTTCATTAGTGCTTTGGTATGCATTACACTATGTAATCTACTAAGTTGATTTTAGCTTCTTGTTAAGGTTTTCTGGTTTTATTATTTTTCAGTATTTTCTGACTTTTTATGGACCAAAGAACTAATCCATTAATGGAGAAAATGACTGACAAATTAATTAATAATGAAAATATTCATTATAGGAGAGAATTGAAAACAATCTTGGCAGTTGAAAAATAAGTCCAAACATGTTTGGACCTACTTTTATAAGACTGTGACAGGATTAATAGATCGTTTGAGACATTTTTTAAGAAAGAAAGTCCAGAAATCTCAGATTTCAGCTGTTAAAAAGTAACTAATACTCTGAGTAGTTTTTCAGAGGAATACTTTGTACTTTTACTTAAGTATTTTTCTGACACGAGTAGTTTTATTTGTAATTGAGTGTTTCAATAAATTAAGTTTTATAACAAGATTCAGGAACAAAGACCACGCCTCAGACGGATTCATTTCCGTACTACGAGTACTTAAGCACACCTCATCCATTTCCTCACCCTTTGACTCTGTTTCCACATTCGTGAGAGACTAGTCAGCTAAAGAAACCTACCTAACAATGGACGGAGAGCTCTTCCTGAATCCATCCGACAGCGATCAGTTCGAGGGGGACCTGTTCATTCCCGTTGTACCTGAGTCCTCCCCTTCTCCTCCCTGCCCACCACCTCAGCAGCCCCGGTTGCGGTCATCCATCCACGTTCCTCCACGCTCTCGGCATCCATGCTCCGATACTTCCAACATCGTCAGGCCTTCGCCGTCCAGCAGCTCTGGGGGTGCGGGGATCCCGGCATCGACGTTCGGGGGTCACTCCTCCTCCAAGACGGGCATCTTTGACCCGCCCGCGATCCGAGCGCTCGGATGACAGGCGAAACCAACGAGACCGTCACCTGCCCAGCCAACACTCATGCCGTCCTTACTCCCGACATATCCGAGTGGACAATCGCTCGGCTGAAGCACGCCCTCAGCCAGCGGCGCATCCCCTTCCGTTGCACCGACAACAAGGCAAAACTCTTCAAACTATTCACCGAGTCACAGCAAAGCTCCACTCGCTCTCGCCACGCTTCCCGACCTCTTCCGGACTCCCAGCGTCGCGTCGACGCCCACACGGATGACGTCATGACGCACTCCACGGCCGACGACGCCCGGCCTTCCACATCAGCCCTCTCGGAGGGCCAGGTCGTATCTAAACCAGCTCAAGCTCTCCCCATTTCAGAGCAATCTCTTCCCTCCTCTTTCCCCAAGCCTTCACTAGCAACCCGAGCACATGCATCCCTCCATCCCAGCATCCTTTCTTCTTCCCTTCCTTCTACCTTTCCTATTCAATCTTCTTTGGCCACTGTAGCTCCTCCCACCCTGATGCCCACCATCTCAGCTCCACAGACTGCTCCTATGTCCTCAAGCAATGGTGGCTCCATCAGCCAAAGCCTTCAGCTTCCCACTGTCTCTTCTTTTCCACCTCCCTTCCACCCCCCCCCCCCCCCCCCACCCCCTCCCCATAACCCACATGTAACAAACACTGTTCATCCCACTTTAAACGTACCTCTTTTTTCCACAGCTCCACCTACAGCCGGATCCCAGCACTTCCCCCACCTACCAACTTCACTTTGGCCACTGCACTACCTCCGGCACGTCCAAACGCACCCACTCGACCCTCCCCAGTATCACTCACGCTCAGGCAACAGATTCTCGCCGGTAATTATGTCGACCTTGCCCAGTTGCTACACCCTTCCGCTTGTAATCCCCATATTCCCCGGGAACTGCAAACTGCACTCGGTCCAATTGAGCTCAAACACTCACTCCCCACCCGCTCCAAAGAACTCAGTGCCATCGAATTCGCTTTCTCTTTCTCCCTGTACTGTGATACCATCTGTTCCGTTTTCCCTGAGTGCAGGTCAGAGTTGGATGACTACCTGTCACTAATCCTTGACCTTGCCTTGCGGTTTGGGGGCAATGGTTTTTACGCTTACCACACTCTTTTTGCCACGCAAGCTGCCGGTCGACTGCAGCAATTTAACCAGGGCACATACTGGGGGACACTAGACTCTGAACTCTACTGCCGGGTTTTTGCAGCTCGGTCCTCTTTGTGTTGCGATCTTTGCGGTGCACCATCTCACCCGGCCACATCATGCACCCTCACCACTTCCTTGCGGCAGGTGGTTCTCGGCCAAATGGCCGCCTGAAGTCACTTCCCTCACCCCCTCCTCTGCCATCTATGAAATGTACCCTGTCATCGTAGCCACTATCCTTTGGGGGCACAAATGGTCCAGAAAGATCCACTGTGACAATAGCGCCGTCAATTGATATTATCAATAAAGGACAGTCCCAGTGTTTAGTCATCATGCAGTTCATGCAGAGACTTACTCTGACTTCCACCCAGAACCAGTTCATCATCCGAGCTTTGCACATCCCAGGTCACAAGAACTCAATTGCTGACTCACCTTCTCGCTTCTCATTACAGAAATTCAGACAATTGGCACCAGCCTCTGACCCTCTTCTAACCCGTGTCCCACTGTTTTCAGCCACCATCCTCAACTGACCCCCCAGCTGGAACATCTAGTAACCACATCACAAAATGCAATCCTCAACAGCATCGCCCCGCGAACACTCTCCTCTTACCTGACAGGATGGAACTGCTTCAAGGCCTTCCAAGTCTCCCATAACCTTCCATTCCCCACTCTCAGCGTCCTGACACTCTCCAGTTTCATTTCTTACGCCCATTCCATCCTCAGTATCAAGTCTTCAACCATCCAGGTTTACATCAGTGGTATTAACTTCCTAGTTAAACTGTCCTCTGGAGCACCATGCCCAGCCCTGTCTCACTCCCACATCAGTATGCTACTCAAAGGCCTTCGCAAGGCCAAACCTCACCAGACACCAAAACGCTTGCCCCTCACATCAGACCCCCTCGCCCGCTGCATTGCAACACTCCGTTCAGGCTACCTTACTCCTCCCATAGACAAGGTCCTAGAATCAATGTTCCTGCCGGCTTTCTTTGGCTTCCTACGCTTTGGAGTTCACCACTTCCTCCCTTAACTTCCAACCTTCGCGACACGCAACTTTGTCAGATATTGCAATTCAGTCCACTGACACCCTGGTTTTCCACCTTAAATGCAGCAAACAAACCAGTCTGGTCCAGCGCAACTCATCTATCTCTTCCGACTAAATTCATACCTGAGTCCATACGAACCCATACGTGACTACATCAACTCAAGACTAGCCAGTCGAGCATCCCTGCAAGATCCTCTTATCCTCACTGAGACGGGCAAGGCCGTCTCCCGCTTCTGGTTCCACCGCCATTTCCGCCACATCCTGTACAGATCAGGAATATCTCCTGAGCTTTACTCTGGACATTGCTTCCGCATCGGAGCCGCCTCAACCACATCCAAGCAGGGGATCCCTGACCACATCATTAAAGTTCTTGGTCGCTGGTCCTCTCCGGCTTACCCTCCTATATCCGACACGACCTGAAAGACATCAGAAACGCCCACATGAGGTTCTCTTGGGGGCTCCATACATCAGGAGTCCGAGAGAGACGGTACCCCCACCCAGAGTCTCAACCCTGCCTGATTCCACTCCATCTTCCAGCCACCAGCTGACTCCACCGAACCTGTCCATCCATCCAACTCAAACCCCCTGTTCCCCCATCCAACAAGGTGACATTGGTTGTATGGAGGGCCAGTGCAGCTCTCAGTGGTTGTTGATTTCCCTGAACACGCTTGATCATCTCCAGGGTGCTGTTCCATCTCGTTGACATGTCCTCTTTCTTTTGACCATGTGCAATTTGCTGTTGGTCAAGTGCTACCGTGTTTGGCGGGCTATACTTGAAATGTCCTACTACCTTTCTGCATTTGACAATGCTAAGTCAAATGTACTGTTCTATAGAGACACTGTCATGGTTCGTTGAAGGCTGTGTGCAGTGCAAGGCAAATGCTCGAAAGGGAGTTGGTGGGCTGCTGTAATCATATTGCGGGTACTATCAGTAATGAGTGTGCTGACTTTATGCTCAATGTTCTACTGTCTGTCTACTTGCACAAAGTGCTCGGCACACACTTTGGCTACATGCCTCTCCTCTGTCTTCATTACAGTCAAAGCACGTGACTTCAGTTTACACTGCTGGTCAAAATAATGCACTGTTACCCCACGGTAACGTTGGTTACTGAGTGAAGCCCAGTAGGCTCCGGTGAGCGCAAATGTTGTAGCCTGCACCAACTCCTCTGCTGCTTTTGCTCACTGCTCTTCATACAAGTTGTTTATCTTTTTTAGAGTGGTGGCTCTCAAGAGTAATTCATAAATGCAGTCACTGGATGCGATCCAAATTATTTCATCCAGACCCTCATCCTCCACAATGTTAAGTGGCCTGCAAGCAGTAGCCACCCATTTAGCTATTGCTGTGGAAAGTCTTCTGCTTGTAGAGCTGGCCATGGGTTTCTCTCACACACTTTCAAGAGTGGTCTGTCGGAAGTTAGGTGTCTCAACAGGGCCGTCTGCATCAGCAGTGTGCCTAGCTAGCACATGGTATTTAAGGCTAGACTTACTCTGGTGGTAACTCGTTTCACATCAACAGAAATTCCAAATAATCTTGGCTTTATTGGCAGACCCATCTGGCAGGACTTTGTAGCTGAACTTGCCATTCAGAAGATTTTTGTCCTCATCCATTGCAGTGACATCTGAGTGGTGATGTAAAGCTTGCGACTGCAAGCTGATCCATTACTGGCAACTATTTTAAAATAAGGGTCAGGCCAAAGGCCTTATTAGGCCATGCGTTAATCATGTGCCAAAAAAAAAATAGTTACATTAAAAGGAATTTGTGTTAACGTGCTATTAATGCGTTAACTTTGACAGTCCTAGTAAGAACATGCATAAATATTGATTTTCTGTGGTATTATTACCACCATGTTTGAACTTGGACCAAGTAAGCATAAATGCTGTGATTACATTGTGTTTTCTTGCTAATAGGTCATAGTTAGAGCTCATCTGCAGGCATCTGTTTGAAAAAAATATTCAAGGAGAAATAAAAACCTTATACCTCAGTGTTTAATCTGCTGATAGTATAAGTTACTGCCAGTAACATCTATAGTTATTCTGACTACTGGAGGAAAAAAAAAGAAAGTGTTTCCTTTCAGAGGAGAAAAAAAATGCATGTATGCCAGCTTTCACTTTACCTTGCGTATGCCCAGGAGAGATGTTTTAGGCTAGGATCAACTTTTTCTTTTCAAGTTTAGACTGATATCAAGCTCATTTCTGTACATTAAGTTGCTAGCCTGGCTTTCATCAAAGTACAGAAATATGCACCTGTTAAGCTCCCTCATTCCTTCAAGCCATACACAAATCAAAATGTCTCATTTTAGATAGTTATGTTAAACTTTTCTTTGGACAGAGCCAGGCTAGTTGTTTCCTCCTGCCTCTTATGCTAAGCAGTGGCAAACCATGACTATCAGAGCTGGGACTTCAGTTCGGCCAAAACAGACCAAAAACGCAGCAAAATGGAAAAAGACTGATGGAATAAGCAACAGGTAGCTTGTGATGCATTTGTAGTGTGTAGTTGCCATATACAAAAATAAAGAGAGGGCAGCAAACACAATGATAGAATAAGTAATGTTTTTACTAGAGTTTTCTGTGCTTAAACTTGTATTAAACAGTATGTGGCAAGGGAGGGGTAGATAGGTTTGGTATGTATGGAATTGTGGTGTCAATAAGGGGAGAATAAAGAGTAAAGCAGACAACACCACCCCAGGAACAACTTTAAGGTACCTTGAAATTGTTTGTAAGGTAGATGGTAAGGCACAAAGGTTCAGTACTGAATAAAAGGCTGAGACATGTTATCACATTAAAAGCAGAAATTTTATTTATAATAAGCAAAAATAAAAGCAGAAAGCAGGGGCTGGAGCTGCTGAAAAGAAAGATGATGATTATTAATCAGAAATAACCAAAAATTAAGGTGGATAAAATTACTTTATTACAATTTACACTAAAAAAAGGCCTCGATATAAAGTCTAAAAGATTGAAGGATACAAAAGTTCTAACCCAGCCCAACATAACCAAAACTAGAGAAAATAAACTCAGCAGAGGCCACTTGTTGAGAGGCAGACTACATGGAGGGGTGCCTAGGATGCTACCACTAATCACCACAAGTGGGCACAGCAAACACAGCAGTCCTCTAAAATGGTGCAGTCTGTGGTGTCCCAGTACAACTACTCACATACAAAAGTGAAGGGATCTCACCACGGGTGCCTAGCCTCTCACCAATATGGCTCTCCGCTCCTGAAATAAAGAAGCTCACAAAAATAATTAAGAAAACAAACAAGCAGGTATCCCAGTTGGCAGCCCAAATACAAAATAACTCAAGATGGGACTCAGAACTCAACTCTTTAGGCTCTGATGAGGTAACTTACTCACCACCTCATGTGTCAAGCTCTAATGGGTGCAGGTGGGCCGGAGGGAAGTCAGCTTGTACCTGGCCAGCCAACACAGTACACTTGATAAATCAGAACTAGAGTTGCAATGCAGGTAAAATTGTGCATAAAGAGGTGCTTTTGGCACATACCTGGTGCAGACAGACAGCAGCCACAGCAGAAACAAGGCAGGAAAGGGGAGAACAAAGCCCTACAGGTGCCCTGATTAGGAGGTTGGCCAAGGGAGGAGTCAGGCCCAGGCTACATTCACTCTACTCACACTGTCTACTGCACAACTGGAGTATTCCCACCACAAGTAGATAATGGCCATTTACTCTGTTACTATTGTTTGGATAAATTATAAATAAGTCTGTGTCTGATATTAAGAGCTGTAATAATCCATATGATTCATTCTGTATTTCTTAATTCTCTGTTTCAGTACCACACACATAGCTACATGTGGCACAGATCTCCAATTCTGTTATTTCAGCAGACAGCTCTGTCTGCTGTGCTGTGCTGTTGGAAGTAGCTTTAAAAAAGAAGATTCAAGTGTCTGAAAATAGTTTTCTAACAGATTAGGGGACAAATGCAATCTCAGTCTCCTAAATAACAGTCTTTTGCAGATCCTCCACTACGCTGTGAAAGTCTGCCTTGAAAAAGGCAGCACTATCAAGTTAGCCACCTAGCAACAGCGTTGGTCTCAACTGCTTCATCTTGGATCAAGATATAGCTGGCCTTTGAGATGGCCTAAGGGGATTATTTCTGGTCCCATCCCTTGTAAATCAAAATGATTGTTTGATAAACCTGTCACTTTCTGAACAAACACACAGGCTGTGGCCTTCTGTCCCAGTGATGAAGTCCTAACCAATGAGTGAGCCAGCTCTAATCTATCTCTGCCAAGAGACAACAACAAAACATTTGATTAGATAAGTATTTTTTCTGTTTTCAGGACAGTAACGCTTTCATTTCTGACACAAAGTTGATAGAAAATGAGGTTTAAATTAGAATTAGAAGAGAATAGGCTAATAATTAAATGAAATAAATCAAATATAATTCATTTAAATCTAACATTTGAAATACTGATGTTAGGCCTTCTCTGAAGGCCTTGAAGGTCCTCAGGGTTCACATCTGATGCTAAACTAAGCTAACCACATCTTTAATCTAGCTATAAACATCACACACAGTCATGAGATTGGTATCATCTTCTCATTTAACAAATGAATAAATGCTGACCTATTCCATTAAGCTGGAACAATACTGCAGTAAAGTGAAATGCATCAGAAAAGCAGCAGCAACATCCTCAGAACCACTCACTAAGGGTTGTGGTACGCAATTGGACTTGCTTAGGTTCTTGAGGACATTTTACGTCTCTGCCAAGAGTCTTCTTCATTTCTAACTGACTAGTTGGGAGGTCCACCTATTGAACTTGTGTGACTCTGAATCAGATATCTCTCAAAGTGTTCGTGACCCCACAGAGGTTAAATACCTGACATTCCCCACTAGTCAGTTAGAACTGAAGAAGCCTCTTGGAAAAGAGACAAAATGTCTTCCAGAACCTAATCATGTCCAGTTGCCTACAATAACCCTTAGTGAATACCAGGACCTAGATGACTTAGAATCTTCACAGACATCCACAGAACCAGATTTGGACAGATGCCTGCAGACACCCTGCCTACTTTGACTGCTGTCAGAGAAACAGTAAACAGCAGACAGAGAATAGAGCACACTGTGAAATGCTGAGAGGGGCTTTAAGTGGGTAAAAGTGTAGCAGCACTTTCATGACAAAATGGACACCAAAATTGCACTGTGCCACTGGATCTGCAGAAACGCATCTTCCTCTCCATGTAGGTGGTAGAAGGTTTGTTTCCAAGTAAGCACAGGCAGACAAAATAATTATCATGAACACAACACAATGGATAATCTGTTTGTACCAGCATGGACATGAAGCTCATAGATGTCCAGGGTGGCTTTTCAGTTGTGTATGTTCTTAACCACAGGCCATGTGGTCCACAGTGGGTTTATAATACCCATCTGATCAGAGGTCATCTGTGGGCATGTCTAAATGAATTAGTGTGGGTTAATGAAGTGTTGGATTACAACAAGAGTTTTAAACCTTTTTGAACAGTATATGTTTTTAAATTGAACAAGAGATAGATAACGCTTCTAGAAAGCTGGAGCCTCTGAAAGCCTTTCATGGATCTCAACAGATCCTTTATAGACTCCCTCAGAGAACCCTTGAACATCCTCAAGATCTTTCCTCAAATGTTTAAACCCACTGTAATAGTGTTATGTATCCAGCTAAGCAGCAAAAAAAATGCACACTCAGGCCTCATCCACACCTTCATGTGTCTTTTTTTTAAAAAAGGTGCCTTTAGGCCTTTCATCTGTGCATCAATAGCATTTTAGGTCACTAAAAACTGAGCTTTTTGGTGAAGGTGAAGATTTTTAAAAACTCTGTTTTCAGTGTTATTGTGTAGAGACAGAAACCAGCATTTTTGGCCTGTAATGGCAGCGTGTGCTCCATGGTTACCCTGCTTGCTCAGTCTGAGCAGAATTTATTTGAAGCGATTAATTTAAAATAACATAAATGAACAATAAGCTTACACTGATGAAAGGTAGTCGAAAGCACAGAAGGTAAAAGTAAAGGTAAAAATTCAAAATAACCAGGAAAACACAGAAAGGGCTGGGATACTCCACACAGAGGACAACGACAAACCAGCAACTAAGGAGGGGACAGACACAAGACTAAATGCAGAGGGAGACTAACCAGGGACAGGTGGAAACAATCAGCCATCAACAAGGAGGGTGAAAAGACAAAGACAGGAAGTGAAACCAGAAACTAGAGAGAAGGCAAGAACTTCAAAATACAATAGAAAAATTCTTAACAAAAAAAACAAACCCACAACAAAGAGACATATTTTCATTTATCAAATAGTTGCAGAACAAAAAAACATGCAAACTGCATCTTGTCATTATACATTATTGTTTTAGTTATTTATTCCCGTGTTTTGAACAGTGAGAAATCATTACTGCTTTATATATATATGTATATATATAAAACACCCCGTGCAGACTCGCGATGATAAAGACAGACAGAAAAGAAAGAGTTTAACTACGTAGCCTGCTTATCCATGGTAGAAGCACAGACAGCAAGGAAAGAGGACTTAATCAACAAAATCAGAGCAAGTAAACATAATCAGATGGGAAATAATGATGATGAGATGTACATACATACATATACATATCTCTTGTTTCACTGATAAAAATAAATGAATGTATTTCTTTTGTGATTTGAAATGTTGAATCATTTTGAAATTCTCCTGATTAAGAGTTTGAGAGGCGAATAAAGGAAGTAGTACAAATTCATATTTTATTACCTGGAACTGAGCATGCTACTGAAAACAAACAGAATGTAAAAAAGAGTCTGTATTGTAAAGTATTGTCAGCAAAGACAGAACATGAACTCTGAGATTCATATGATCTAAACACAGAGTTTATTACCAGGTCATAGAAATGCACACCCCCTTCCTTCAACCTGCCTTCAACCTGCTAACCCCCCGCCCCACACACACACACACACACACATTTCTCAACCTCCATCTTTCTGGTCCTTCTCCTGGTTATGGTGTGATGGCCTGTCAGGAGACGCCTCTGAGAGGGCCAAGAGACGACAAAATCAGCTCGGATCAGACCTGATCCCTTCACACACACACACCCAGGCACAGCGGTGTGCTGACCAGTGAGCAGTGAAGAGGCCCAGTGTCGGTGTCCCACCTCATCTTCATCAGACCTCCCAGCTCTGACCCAGAATCCTCCAGATCTGCCATCCCGGCTTCCTCTGTGTGTGTGTGTCTGTGTGTGTCTGTGTTGGCATATATGTGTGTGTGCTTCCTCTGACCACATACATGATTACAGTGGTTGTGGCCCGGGCTGTGCAGGTGGTCAGAGTGAATGTGTGTGTGACATGATGGCTTTTGGCACAGTGGGCTCGCCTGCCCAGCAGCCTGACTGTCAGGCCAAATATCTGAGGGGAGAAGAAGAATGGTAGGATGGAGGGGAGAGTGAAGATTGGAGGTGAAAAATAATGAGTTCACTTTAGAGTCATTAGGCTGTTATGATGCTTCCTTTCATACCTCACCTTCTTAGATCCAGGATCAGTGGACAGTGACTGCTCCAGTACTTTGTTCCTCCAAGACAATAATATCTCACACACACAGTTACACAAGTTGTTTGTGGACTTGGACAACTTATCTCTTGGATAAGTGATAAGTGACATGTTCATGTTACCTGTTGACCCTGTGATAGAGAAGTGGACTGTTCTGGGTGGATCATGTGGCCCAATACACACTGCGATAGCTTATCATTTTCAGTGTTTTCCTACATTTGCCAGAATTCTTTTCACCAGCCACAAGAAATAGGCCATGGACTTTATCCAGCTGGGTTCCATCTCGAAATGGAAAATGAGACAAAGTGGGAAAAGTTTCAAACAAAATATTCCCCTCAGCTAAAGGGGTTCATTTCTGAGGAAATACTTAAGTGGGTAAACAGTTAAAGAAATCATAAGGAAATCATTGTGTTGATTTTATGCATCTCATTTTTTCTTAAGGCATCCTTAGATGAACTTTTGGTATTCAAGATTTTATTGTTTTGTGAAAAGTCCTAGTAAATGGCATACACATGTGTACAATTACGACGTATTTTTGTTTACTTAGATGAACTTTTGAGGGAACCCTTAGTGTAAGTACTGGACACTATGTGTACCCCATAGGATCCTGTGGCATCACTACTAACCCACTGTGGTCCAAAATGCAATTTACACAGTGTGATGTGTAAAAGCCTCCAGTATATGTATACTGAGGCTGTTAAATTTTGAAATGGAAAAAAAACTAAGAACCTTAATATTCATGGGTCGTTTTTAAAAATAATTTGGGGGACTTTCCAGTCTTTATTTCATAGCACAGCTCTAGAGTGACAGGAATGGGGAGGAATCAATGCTGCTGTTGAGGACGCTATACATTGAGCACACACTCTTCCAGGGTTATTTTTAAAGAAAGAGAAGGAACAGTGTAATTAGTATTGTGAACAAGGTTAACTTTTTTGTGGATACCATAACCATATCAGACACTATGTTTATGTCCTTAATCATGTCTGGAGGGGATCTTTACTTCTACAATTACTGTTTTTGTCCAATTTTTTACATAAGAAACAAGTTGTAAAAGACTGGCATATCATCAGCCATTAAGTTGATATAGTGAACATGTTAGCAAACAGTTGATTATTTCCACATCCAGCAGTTAAGGTGCAACCTGATAATTTAATTGGACTGGCGCTTGTGTCAATCTGATGAATATTAGTTCAATAGTCACTCTCTTTCCACTTTCCACTGTTTTTGGTCTCCACCAACTCCTGAGGGATATATCTGGTTCTTAAGCTTATAAATGCTCTGCTGTGTTCACCACCTAGTCTCTGTCTGGGTCTGCTGCTGAACATTTAGTGTACACTGGGTTTTGACAGCTGGTTCTCAGAAAACAGCTGCCTGTTTCAGTCCAAAATGATACAGTGAGAGTAGCAGGGGTGAACCAAAACAGTGAAGTTGCAGCCAGACAGCCAAACCATTAGCTGAAAGTCACTCTAACAGCCCTAACACATGATCGGCAGTAAAAACGCTTTGCACTAGCTGTCCCATTGGTTTCCTATGAAGACAGCAGTGGCACCTGACTAAGTGGCACCGTCACCCCTGTGGGTAATTTGAACTTTGACCTTGTTAGCTGCTGACCTTTCAAAGTGCACCCAATGAGATAACAGCTGTGACGACACAGGCAGAAGAAATGTTTGAAGTGACGCAGACAGAGGAGGGAGAGACTGATGGTCAACTCTTGAAGGGAATCCCAGACCCACGGAAGATCCAGCAAGAATAATCATTTTAACGTTTGTGCAATGTCACAATGAATGAACAACATACACAAATCTCGCTGGTTTCGTAAACCAAGGGTTTCCTTCTAGACATGGCTGACAAAAAATGTTTCAAGGTTCCTCAAACTCTATAACACAATATTAAAAACAGACTATGATCTCACTAGTAAACATAATGCATGGTGAAATTTGAACAGTCAGGTCAGGCTATAAGATTTGTGAATTATATAGTTTATGAACTTAAATCTAATCTAATCTACATCCAGAGCTAAAGGTGTCTGTATACTAGGAAGACAGGACGTAGCGGGTGTAGTGCTGTGCTTTGCCTCGCTGTGTCTGGGACAAATTTCTTGTCAGGTGAAGGCACCTTAAAGCTCTGTAAAGCTGAGGGGAGCTGCAGATTCAGCTGATAATTCTCTGCAGGTTTGTCACCACCAGAGACACTGAACACATGGTTATAGTTGTCACGTTGTCACGTTGTCACGACAGACCAGCATACTACATGGTGCATGATCTTTGCTGACTGAATGTGGAGGAAATGATGAGCATTAGTTCAGGACTTATAGACAGACTTATATAAGCATAGATCACACTCTATGGCAGGATTCTGTATTCTTTTGAGTAAAGAGTCAGAATAAACAGGCCAGTATTACCAAGCAGAGATGCATGTCACAGCTGACATAAGGTGAGCAGAACTGACCACAGCAAATAACTTCCCTGTGTGTGTGAGTATTTCTGCACTTAGTCTGCTCTTACAGGAGAACAGAGCTGTTTCTCAATACCAAGTACGCCATTGTTCAGACTTACGGACTTGGCAGTTCAGACTTACCAAGTTCGACTTGGGAGTACAGTCTCTCGAGGATGGGAGGACACAGGATGGTCATTCTGCTATTGGGAAAGTAGTGTACTTGATGATGTCACCATCTTAGGTCATCTTGGCTTACCCACTTCCAGTTATTTTCACCATTAATGTATAAAATTGAAGTAAAACGAAATATGATGTAAAACACAACCCTGTATCTTTTGGTTTAAATGTGCGGAAAACAAATTATATCTCATGCTTTACTACTACAGAGATATCAGAGCCAACAGCCAGTTTCAAAAGGTCATGCCGGGATAAGGCTGTTTTTAGCGGGGTAACATGAATACTAACGGCCCAGTCATCTTGCTAGCTGGCGAGGTATGCTGGCCACCCCATTAGCAGGACAAAAACTTTGGAGCAAATTTTAAACTACGCGCTATCCTGATGAATTGACCACAGATTTTAAGTTTTAACTTCTACATTCTCACATAAAATAATCTTAAAATTGCATTGCGTGATACTAAAACAGTAGTATTTTGACACTTGTAACTTAAAGTTGTGGGTCTTCTCCTCTGCCATTGTTGCTACGAAATGCATTCTGGGATACGTGGCTGCCCCAAGTCCACACAAGTCACCACCTGATGCGTCCTCAATAAAATGGGCAGTGCGAGAACACATCCGGGTATTTGACTGTACTTGGCGAGATGCAGACTTTTGAATTTGAACAGTACTTGGACTGAGACTGATGACGTTTCTCAAGTACACAAGAACACATCTACAGAGAAGAATGCATATTGAGAAAGAGCTTAAGTCTCTTCATTTTAGTTCCACCAACTATGTTGCCATCGCAGTTTACTCTTAATTCCCACTAATCATGGGAGATCAAGATCACTACTACATAGAAAGCTGATATTGAAACAAACATGCAGGATATTTTGAATTACGTTTCAGTGATCTCATGTTTCCATTTTAAATTTTGTTGTATTTTGATATATATATATATTTTTAATTAATTTTCATTTAAAAATTATATTTCTGACATTCTTTTACATACCACTAGAGGGAGCTCACATACCACCAGTGGTACCTATGCCACAGTTTGAGAATCCAGGGTATAAAACAAATAAAAACAGTAGCATGCAAACATACAGTATATGACTACCAATACTGCATGGAACATGTAAGTAATTTTGTAAAATTTACCTCGAAACAGCAATGGCCAATAACATCAACAAGCACAGTTATATTAACTTTAATTACATGTGATGTGCAGCATGAAAGTTGACACTAAACCTTTTAATGAAACACATAAAGAACAGACAAACTAATATCATGGTGGAATTAACTAATTACAAATACTCAAATTGCTGTAATTAAATGGTTCTTTTGGGTACTTTACTCGTACTTAAGTATACATTGCAGTATGTCATTTTCTTAGTTACTTTTAAAAATCATAGTTGAGTACTGAGTACAATTTGAATTAATATCCAAACCTTTCATCTGGATTTTAGTTACCAATAAGGTGATCTGATCACAAACAGGACAATGAAAAACAAAGACAAACGAAAAATGAAACAAAATGCTGCGGCAGCATACATTGCGAGTACGGATTAATTGCAGTTAAGGATTTAACCAATTAAAAATGCATTCTCTGATATTTAATCAGTAGTCATGGTGGTAATTACACCTCATCTGACAATGTTTTATCTAGCAAAGCCATTTATGAATTTATTGAATCAGGGAAATTCAACTTAGACTTAAAATGAGAAAAAAAGACAAAAAAAAAAAAAAAAAAAAAAAAAAAACCTGCAAAAATTGAAAATGTTTTTGTATCTTATAAATAATTATGATTAATTAGTTGTTAATGTTTTCATCTTTTAGTTAAGGAAAATACACAAAATGTGCAGCCCTAGTCTGGAGAGGTGATGATGACATCAGTGGTTAAAAGTGACTAATACTTTGAGTAGTTTTTGCATCAAATACTTCATACTTTTATTTAAGTATATTTCTAACACCAGTACTTTGAGTAATATTTTAGCAACATAACAATACTTTTACTGGTGTACAGATCTCCAGTACTTTTTCCACTACTGCATAATATATCCAACAGTCCAAATGGCCACAGAGATGCCTCCAGTGTGAACTGCAGGGTGCCTCTGAATTTAAGTGGTTGCTCTGTCACCACTTGTGGTTCATAAACAGTGAAATATAATAAATGTTTTTTTTTTTAAAGGCACACATGAATTGAAAATAGTTGAGATGTGTGGAACTGCAGCCGCAAAACAGTCAGGAGACTGTTCATGTCCAATATGATAACAGAGTGACCAGAAGAGGGCAGCGAAGGACAGTTAAAGAAGAAGAGCTGCTTAATTAACCAAAACTGAGACAGACAGAGAGAGACTGAGAGGGGACAGACAGAGACACACAGTGAGACTGAAACTGAAGTGTTACAGACTACAAAAGGAAAGCCAACAGTGCTGAGATAATACCTACATCTCTTCCAGATGAACTGAACACCTTCTATGCAAGCTCTACAACTATGTCATCATGGTGTGTTCACTGCACATTGCAAAAAATAATAACATAATCCAGTTTCAATAATATTCCACCTTGAAAAGTTCTTGAAATGCAATCTTTTTTAAACATCAGTCACATATATATATTCTGTATCAGTTTGTTGAAGCTACATGACTGAGTGAAATATTCAAACTCAAGACAAATATTCTAGATGTCTGGAGACCATGTTTTTCACACAGCACCCCATAAATTCAACCACGTGTATGTGATATCTTTAGAGACCGTGATCTACACTAGAAGAGTTATCTAGGTTTGATCAAAATTGGTTGTTGGTATACCATCAAGCATGAAGCCTGACTGACATTAATATATAATAATATTACAACACCTGCAATAACAATCTAATCTAATCTAATCTAATCTAATCTAATCTAATCTAATCTAATCTAATCTTAAAAAAGAGTAACTAATACTCAAGTAATTTTAGAGATTAATACTTTGTACTTTTACTTGGAACAGAGTAATATTTTTGTAATGTAACAGAACTGGTACTTGAGTACAGACTTTCAGTATTCTTTCCACCACTGAATATAATATAATATAATATAATATAATATAATATAATATAATATAATATAATATAATATAATATAATATAAATTATATGATATGATATTATATTATGTGCATGATATTTCAGTTTATGATATGTGAGTTCATTAAGTGATTTTATACAGTATGTGAAATTTGTCTGTCTCTCTCTCCCTGTCTGTCTCTCTTTTACACATCACAGTGATGGATAGCCTGGGCTCTGTCTCTCGTTGCCCCGACACAAGAGTCAGCCTGATAAGAGCTGAACACCGGTGAGCATTGACTGTGTGTGTGTGTGTGTGTGTATGTGTGTGTGTGTGTGTGTGTGTGTGTGTCACAACTCTGTTTCTCAGCATTGATCATTTCAACGCTTCTTCATGACAGCGCTGTGTGTCTCACCTTGACTTCAGATAATCTTTGTGTGTTTACCTGCTTGCTTTGCTCACTTACTGACTAAATTACGTCATTATGTTATATTATATTTTCCTAAATTGAACCCCAAAACCCTGCAGTGCAGATCTGAGAGGTTAAGCTGTGCTGTTTCCAAAATGGAACCTGCAGGTATTTCATTTCAATTTTCTCCTGAAAATCTGTCACGTCAGTCTGCATCTTTTGTTGTTCCACCATGATGTACTGACTGAAAAGAATAAGCTTCATATTCAGTTTGGGGCAGCTCATGGGCTGGAATAACACACTGACAGCCAAATCATACCCTGCTATCATCTCCTGTCATTAATCAACCTCATTAAGCCTCTTCTCTAACTGAAGATGGGAGTGGGCTTGTTTGTGTGATTTGGCCCCAGATATTCAGTGCATTGTTGTTTTTGTCCACAAAGGACAAAGTGCGGGGTGAGACAGCCAAAAGCCATGTCAGCAGCAGAGAAGAAAAAAGACATGAGAGCTTCTTTAAAACAAAAGCGCAGACTTGGCTCATCACTACTGGCTTTAGGATGAGCGTCTGAGGACGGAGCTAATTGTGGTGAATACAGAGCTTTGGCAGTGCTGGGGTGCTCCATCAGATGCCAGCGTTTGCGTGTGTGTGTTCTGGGCTGTGCATTCCCTCACTCGTTTGTTTGCTCACTCTCTCTGGTCCTCCAGGGACTCTGGTGGAAGTAGGCCTGCCGTCCGGCTGCCAAGCAAACCTGATTTAGTCACACTCAGCTGCCATTTCTCTTCGGCAAAACAATCATGTTTGTCCTGGTGGCCAGTGGCCGGTGGTCGGCCGTCTCTCGGCTTGGGGATGACTGGTCCGCGAGGACAAACCTGCTTTAGATCTCATTTAGCCTGCAGGCGACACAGCGCTGCCCAGTACAGGATTCCTCAGTGTTTGAGCTGTTTGAGTGTGTGTTTTAGAAGGGTTAGACTACCATGTGTCTGATGTAGCTTCCAATTCAAAACTCAGATTTCTGCTTTAAATGTTATATTTAGCAGTGATGAAGTGGTGAGAATCAATATGGTGATCTGCAGGGATTTAGTAAATGCGAATCTACCTTCTGAAGTTACTTTATAATCATTATATCAGCAGATAAAATGTGTTAAACTCATCTGTTTATGAGTGTTTACTCTGAAAAATACAACCTCTCTTTGTTTGAACTTCAGTCTGCTCCCATTAACTTCTTGAGTTAAATGCTAGTGATGGACATAAAATTATCTGGAAAATCAGACAGTTGCTTATGATGGCTTTTTTTATGCTTTAGACCTGAAATTAAATAAATTTGATAAATTTGGTCACTTCTGGGCAGCAGAAGCAACCAACACTGACAAATGATCACCTTACACAGTTGTTGCAGCTAACAAGTTAGCAAACAGTTTCTAATTTACACATTCAGGAGACAGAGCAATATTAGCCTTTGCTATGCGCCGTCTTTCTGTCCACCTGATGAATGTAATGAATAACAGTATTCACTGTTCTGTCTGGTCCTCACCAGTTGCTGAGAAAAATATCTGTTTCTGTAGCTGCTAGCTGGTCACTAACTTTGTTTTGTATTGAATAAAGCAGCTAGCTGCTAAGAGTTTAATGTGTTTTCTTCACACAGTAAATATAAGCAGGTACAAGCTAACCTGACAATGAACCGTTAAAGATAAATATCAATATTGAAAGCTAGAATATTTTACATATCTGCATTATAATATCTAAAAACGCAAGACCTGTGTTACATATGTTGTTGAGGTGTGTACTTTCATTATCCTGAAGGTTTCCCACGAGCCACTAGTTGCCACAACTTTCCAGTAAAACCCAGGATACATTGGCTACATCAGAGAGTGAGGAAGGAAGATGGTTGCAACTTAACGTTACTTCAGTAACACTTGAACACTTTACCGTGAGCATGACTAATGCCTGCATCAAGTCAGATAGATTTTCATCAGTAAGCAGCGGTAGTTTAACTCCCATAGCCCCACGCTACTTCATGATATCATCACACTGCGTCTTATTTTTTTGATGGGAGAGACCCCATACTGGTGGAATTTAGATGTCGTCCACTGAAATATTCAGACCGACGAACAGAGAACAGAGACAGACTTTTTCAGCAGCTTGTGATGGGTACTTGTCATTGTATTTGAACAACTCTTGGTAAACTGTATGAAGCAGACATGTTGAGTGTGTAGTTTTCATTAGGTCATTAGGTCATGTCATGTTTTTTTCTTTTACCTTCACTAACTTAATGTTTGGTTTGCTCTTTTCATATTGGTTTTGGTTTTGTGTTGTAAGTAATTATTAAGATTATTAGAGTTCCCACCCCCAACACACACACACATTTTTTTTGTAATAATATTTTACCTGACAAACAGACTGGGCAGCAAAGGCTACAGTTTAACATGTCAATGGTGTTGTGCTTGCTTTGGCCAACAGAAGGGGCTGCTTTCTATGGTAACGTCGTGTTCTTTTACTAACCAGTTCCTTCAGGGAGTTGCAATGTTGCGATCACAAAAATTCACACAAATTCAACCAATACCCGTGAATTCTGTGTGAGATTACAATTCTATCCAAACTCTGCAACTTTTCCACAAATTTGACTAATGATCATAGATTTCTGCAAGTTCCACCAATCGGTTTTTGCGTCTATATTTTTTATTTTGCCATGGGTACTGAAAAGAACACATTTGTCATTGTTATCTCTGTGCACTTTTATTTTATATTTTTGTGCTGACTGAGTTTGAGATTTTGCTTCTCTGTGAAATACTCCCAAGGTGCACTTCATTCACAAGTAAAACATATTTGTTAGAATTTTTGTAATTCTGAGCCTTTATGGTAAAGTTACTTAGAACACTCAGAACCTAGTGTGGTTTTATTCTTCCTGAAACAAGTTTAATGAATTATGCAAAAAAATTTTGGTCCAACAATTTCATTGCAAAAAATGCCTTAAAACATCGCAACATGCATTGCAATTTCTTAGAAAAGCTGCCTTGAAATCAGGCATTTTAGGCTGCAACAATGCAAAAAAAGGCCTGAGAAGTCCTCCGGGGACTGACTAAGTGTTTGTCCACACTAGTTTTGGACAAGACTACTGTAGAAAACTTGACCAAATTTTATGGAAGAAGGAGAGGAGTGAAGGGAGGAGAGGATAGAAGAGTGAGGTGGAAAAGTAAAGAAAGGGAAAGAAGAAAGAGGAGGAAGATGAGCAGAAAAAAGAGAAGAACCACTGTTCCATAGTTAACCATCACTCAGTATTGTATTGTAAATTCTGATTTTCTGAAATGGTTTATAAAGTTATTTAGTTAGTACCTGATTTTATTAGTTGGCCTGCACCAGAGTATATTACAGCAGTACAGTTACTATGATGAAAACACATGAAACCATATTTTATAGATAATACCATTGGATATTTTACTGATATGTTGACCACCAAACTGGAAGTGTTCCACTTTTCAATCAGAAATCTGGTAACTTTAGTAATTATAGAACACGAAAGCAAGACCCTTAATAAGAAATCTCAACTATCTCAACTGTAGAAATTATTCTACGGCTGCCTTAGCTCTTAAAAACAAACTCATGAAGTATTCTGCCAGCCTTTTTTTCTCAGAACACACATTTTTATTCTATAAAACCATTTTGTGAATGTGGCTCCAGGTTTGAGTGTGTATATAAAAACTAACATGAAGGTATCAGAGGGCTGGTCGGCTCTATAGTCTCTAATTGAAGGCAAAGCTAATTAGGACGCTACTTTGAGTTGAGAACACATCCTTTTTTCTTGCTTCCGCTCTCTGCCTCATTATATGAGCCTCTGAATAATGACCAACATATACATTAACCACTGCTATAATTGTGGTGGAATTAATTATTCTGAAAATAAATCTCTTTGAAATGAGAGGAGGAAGGGAAAAGGGGAGTGTGAGAGAGTAAAAGGTCTTGAAGTGAGAGTGCACACGTGTTTGTGTGTGTGTGTGTGTGTGTGTGTGTGAGAGGGAGAGAGAGAGAGAGAGAGAGAGAGAGAGAGACTGTGTGTGTTGGTAATGAGAGCTCAGTGCTGCTGCTAACTTGCTCTAAATAAATCTATGATTAGCATTTTCCCTTTAAAAGGAATAATTTTAACTTTGATATCCATAATTGTGCTTAAGGGCTGCTGCGCTCCTCTGCTAGCCCTCAAACGCTCGTACTTCAACCCATGCAGAGACTATCACAGCAGCGTTTTATTCACTTAACACTTCATTCACAACCTGTAATAATGCCTCACTGAATACTACTTTTAATAAGTCATTACACACCCAAAGAGAAGCTGATTCCAGGTATGTAAAGGCTTGAAATCAGCCTATTGCAGAGAACACAGGCGAGCAGACACTGGGAGTGATCAATCATCTGAAACACACTCACACAGACTTAGACACCCAGAATAGAAAAGTCTGCTAATCCACTGGAGGGATGCTTCCTTTTTCTGCATATATACATGCATAGAATAATACGAAGAGGTTCACACACTCACACTGGAACCCACTCCCACTGACACTGAGGGGAGAGTTATTTGCATGTGGCAGTGGCTAACCAATAGAGGGTGGTGTTGCATTGCGGGTCTGAGCAGAGAGGGTCATAATGTTGAGCTGGGAGCGAATGCGGAGCTCATCACATCAACACCTGCCTTTCTAATCTGCTTTTCATTACTGATGACTGGATAAAAAAAGACAATCAGCCCTGTAATGGATGATGCTGACATTAGAACTTGATGTTTACTGTTAAAGAGGAGAAAGAGCTGCTAAAGCTTGAAATAATGTGTGTCTTTCCTTATCTTTTATCCATCTGAGTAGCAACTAAATATTGCTGGGTTTCAAATTTAATCTTAAAATTTAAAGATTTTTGCACGTAATTCTGTTTGAAATATACTCTGAAAAAATAACAGCTATCTCACCACAAGGTCAATTTTTTTTCACCCATATCACATGATCCTCATTGGCTAAATACTGTTTTCAAAGTCAAGAATGAACACAGAAGTTTAAAGTGCTCAGGAAAAATTATAAATGAAAAACCTACAATTTCATGATTCCACCTGCTGATGAAGATAAGGTAATGTGACTGAAAGCTCTGGAACAGCTACTAAATGGACCTTGAATGAATTTGAACCTCAAGCAATAGTCATCCTAATTTAACTTAAAGGCTTTAACTAAAGTGCTACTCACTCACTTTTTTCCCAGAGATTTTAGCTGCAATTTGTGGTCTTTATCACCATATGGGATTTGCTCAGTTTTGCCAGTAAAGATATCTCTATTAAAATAGTTTTTATCAGATCTATCCCAGAATACTACACTCTGACAACAGGCCCTGCTCTAAAAAATGTAGAAATGCTTAAAAATAGACTAAATGTATCATTCCTATCACAACATCTCTTTAAAAGCGGTGAACTCACTGTGCAGATTTGTTTCTCTCAACACCCCACTTTATCTCCCAGCATGCATCTGAACACATAAACATCAATATTAGCAGTTTAGTGGTGAACAGTTGTTGGGAAAGTGATCTTAAAACTCTAAAGGACACCTCCACGTCCCACTAATTAAAACTTAACCGCCCAGCCGAGGCGATGGGCAATAGGCGGGGGAGGGAAGAAAAGGCTTATTTAGCATTAACATAAAAACAAACAGCCGCATATATATATGCAAATGAAGGAAGGGCACAAGCAGGATGCCGAGAGCCATCCACCATAACTCACACTGATGGCCTTTAAGTGAGAAATCGCCTTTAAAGAATGTCCAATAAGAAAGTGGGAATGATGCACCTGTCGCCCATCTGACTAATGAGCCAATCAGGTTGCAAGGACAAAGAGCACATCCGGGTGGTGATGTTGGCCTGGAGTGTCACTTTGCTCAGAATGCAGTCATGATTCCACTACAGTGAGGATTTAGGAGGCTGAGATAATATAAAAAAAGCTCCAAAAAGGCAACATTCCACCTTAAAAACATTAAAGCTGCAGTAAGAAATGATTTACAACTTGTTCTAACGTTAGCACCACTCACACTGATAACAATGTGAACCTGAAAATGTGTTTCCAGGCATCTCTGATGTGTTTGTGTGGATTGAATATGAGCGACAATCAAGACAGTTTCTTCTTCTCTCCCTGCGTCCATCCACCGAGCCACTCAAAGCAGCTTTAATCCCATATCTTCATGAAAAAACACTGGCACTGAGTCGCGCCTTAAAAATGACAATGATTTACATTTCAACATAATGCTCTCTGTCGGCTCTTATTGTGACAAAGTGCTGCATGTATCCCTCCCAAATGAAAGTGGGTGTTCTGTTATGCGTGCGACAAAGACATTTGGACGAACCTGCCATCCTCTCCTTTTTCTTGTAAATGAGCATGGGAAATCTATTTATGTCCTCCTACAGTATTCTGGTGAAATAAGGAGAGGCTTTGGCTTATTGGGAGAAAGCCCGAGCAGCCGAGACGAGCCCCCGTGAAGATATATAGAAAGAAAGAAAGAAGAAGGATGGAGGAGAGAAGCAGCGGTACTCGAGGCGATGCAGGAAAAGTAGCGAGAAGTCCAAACACAAAGCCGGGCGGGCGGATGAGGGATGGGGAGAGGCGTTCTCGCTGGATGATCTGCCGCTCTGACAACACCTGGCCCACGAACAAACTACAGGCTTGTCTAGATGCGAGAAAGGGAGGGATAAAAAGAACCCTGAGGCCTGCACACACCCCCCCGCCTTTTCTTGTGCAAGCCACAGGGTTGAGGATAGAGATGGAGCGACCAAGTTGAGATGCAGACATGCAGATGAAGAAGAGAAAAAATAAGAAGAAGGAGTGTTTTTGGAATGTGATAGCAGCTAATCCAGCTCAGATTCGGTGCTGTAGGGATGAAGAGGCTGGCAGCTGACTGGCCACTGGTTCAAACCTCTGCTTTAAAAACAGCCATGTTCCTCTAATCTAAACTAGCTAGGTGGGTTTTATCATAGAGATGCGACTGCTCAGCTACACACACACACACACACACACACACACACTGCACAACATGTTTCTCCAAGTCACCAAATTTTACTTTTGCTTCAGAGTCTCCATCTCCTCTCCCACAGGGACGTGTGAGGATGAAAATCAGATGCTCCCCCTGTACCTGCCTCTCTTTTCAACAGTGGAGACTGCCAGAGAGACAAACCAGTTCTCCATGCAACCGCACACACACTTACTGTACAAGCATGCACACACACACACAGACACACGCACTCTGAGCCAACCAGGACACTGTAGCCGCATCACCAACATTTGACAGTGTTGATGGTGCTGATGGAGGTGTGTAGCATACCTTCCTCTGGTGTTCTCTGTTTCATTTTCAATTTGAACTCCTGTTGATCAGAATAATGTCAAATCTTCCTGACTGTAAATCACTCTTCACCCTAAATTCTTCCATGTTCCTCTCCCACTTCAGCTGCATCAGGTTTGACACCTTGAGGTCACCAAACCTGCTCTATTAAGACTTCACATCCTCTACTTCATTGATTCTTAATTCTCTGACATGATCTCACTTATTGTAGTAATTAACATGATCAAACTGTTCACAGAAGCTGAGGTGTGTGTTCATACACTGGCTCAACTCACACAGGTTATTATTAAATGATTTGAATGTGAATGAATATGAGCGAAATGTGTGTAATGCATGAGTGTATTGGTGTGCATATGTGTGCATTATGTGTGCATATTTAGGCCACGACGATGCAAATGAACGAGCTGGTCACTAAAATCATAAATCATTTAGGATTTATGATTTCAGAAATCATTTAGGATTTATGATTTGACACATTTGAATGACAAACGTGAAATTAAAAGCATTAATTAAATTAATTATTAAGGAGTGTGGCGTGTTATATTACAGGCCTTACTGTAGTAAATGTGTGTTCACACGACTGGTTTTAAAAAGTTCAAATGTTAATAAATGTTGAGTTAAATAATATTTAAAAATCATAGAGGTTTACGTACGGGAAACGCGTGCAACGCGCGGCTCATATTGGCACACTGAAGCCTGCACGACATTTAAGTGTGACTACAGGCTCGTGCGGAGTGTCCAGCATCCCGTGGACAAGCTACGGAAGACCCTCAGGTCACAGTTTAACAGAAATAATTCTAATACTGAGGACGGGACACCGGCGGAGAGGACTGGAGCTCCTCTGACCACTGCTGCCGCGCGCCGTGCAGAGTGTGTGTGAGGTTGTGAGACTGGTGTGTGTGTTAGAGAGAGTGTGTGTGTGTGCGTGTGTGTGTGTGTGTGTGTGTGAGAGTGTGTGTGTCAGTGTGTGTGAAAGCCACCACTAGTCGCCCCCAGTGCTCTTCAGTCTCCACTCTCCTTCTCACCGCACACTGAACGTCACGTCCGCACTTGAACTTGAGTTTTGTGCGGGTGTAGCAGGCGGAGAGCCGCACAGAGCCGCACAGAGCCGCACACTGCCGCACACTGCCCGGGGAGGCACCGGGACTCTGCAGCAGCACAAAGACAACAGACCTCAGACCAGCGCTGGGCTCTGACTCAAAGAGTTAAAGTGTAACCCGCCCGCCTGGCTGGCACCGCCGGTGCAGCAGAAGAAGTGCCCACCACTTGGCGACAGCTCGAAGTGAAGAAGAAGAAACCTGGATTCCTTTTTTACACTTTGACTCGTTTCCTGGCGTCTCTGCAGCTGCTGTGTGCGAACAGGAGCGTCCAGGTGTCCAGCTGTCCGGAGAGTGGACAGAGGACAGGTAGAGACTGACCACCAGGAGGACCGCCGACCTCCCGCGCCTCTCCGCCTGTCTACCCCGCTCTCCGCTCCGGTCTCCTCTGACAGATGGTGTGACAGCGGCGGACGGCAGAGCCGGACTACCCCCTCCCTCACCTCCACCTCCGCCGCCGCTGAAGAAGGAGGCGTGCGCCCACTTTGGCACCGAAGTCCATCCGAGCGCTCGGCCGCCCAGCGCTGCGCCCCGGCTGGTCACAGCAGAGCGCAGGAGCCGCTGCCCGCTGGACGGAGATTCGCTGAGCAGGGGTCAGACTGAGGGCCACATTAGGGGCCAGAGCGGAGCGGTCAGTTTGTGGTTTTGGGGCCAGTCAGTATACAGGAGCAGCAGCAGGAGGAGGAGGAGGAGGAGGAGGAGAGCCGACCCTTCCAGCGCCGCTCTCCGGGCGATGCCAGTGTAAATGCCAGGGCGATGTCCCGACGCAAGCAGGGGAACCCGCAGCACCTGTCCCAGAGAGAAATCACACGTAAGTACGAATTCGCAGTTCACAGCACCACATCCTCAGGATCGACTGCTTCTTTTTCTCTTCGTGTCAGTCTGTGAAGTTGAGTGGATTTTTTTTTTCTGGGTGTTCGGCGCGTAAAAATCAACATTTTCACACTCGGAGCAGAAAGTTTGTGGAAGCCTCCTGAAGGCCAGTTTTTACTGTCCAGATTTACTGATAAAATGAGATAAAGGCCCTTAAAACTTGAATTTACTGATGTGATTATTACAGTGTGTAAACAGCCCGCTGTTATCAGAGTAAATTTACACACCGAGCAGAGACGGAAAAGTCTCCGCTGCGGGTTGGACTTCTGCAGCAGTAGCTCACGGAAGAGTCGCAGCTCCGTCCTGCTGCTTCACTCAAACAAGAATGCTTTATTATTATCCCTCTTTTTGTAATAATTAAATTAAATTATAACTGGCATAAGATTACAATTCATTTACATTCGACAATAAAAACATAATTGCAGTTTATTCTATTTAAATCATTCTAACAATTCTTTCCTGATGAACATAAAATAGTTTATTCATCTTAGATCAAGACAGACAAAATGTCATTTATGAATTCCAGTTTTTAATTATAAAAAAATATTTTAACTTCAACTTCTAGAAAAAGGCCGAGACTTTATTTTAACGCAACATTCAAACTATACAACTTCTTATTACTGTTTTTAAACTGGATTATTTTACCTGCTGTCGTGAAGAGAAATAATAGATTAATAAATAAATAAAAATCAAACATGAAATTCTTCTCTCAGCCTCAGGTTGAACACGCAGACTTTATTCTCTTTTTCTGCAGGTTATGAGATGTTTAATAGATACATTACCGCCTCTCTGTATTCACTTTAATTAGTCGGTGCCGTTCACGGTGTTTTCTGCCGCCTGGATTCAGATCTACTCTTCCCCCGGTTGTAATATTAATGCTACATTTGGATTATTTAATAGTCTGCACGCTTTGGCAGCGAGAAATTCCAGGGTTTCCCTCCCGGCGCTTTTATGCAGAGGACAATTAGTGACGGCATTTAAGGGCAAAATACGTTCAAATGGAGCAGTGTTTTTAATGTGGAGGATTAATAAGATGTTATTGGTGAGGAAGGAAAATGTGTGAGAAAAGAAAAGTGTAATTTTAGAAAGAGTCAGTGAACTTTTTGGACATAATTTCAAACCCGAGTAACAAATAATTCAAAGAAGAAACAAGTCGCTCTGCCTTCTCATTAAACGCAAACAGTTTGACATATTTACAGCTAAACTTGTCAGCAGTGAAATCACTCAGTCATGCAGGACTTTAACGACTGAAAGCACAAAATATCATTAAGGAGCACTAACAAAAGCATCTGTTGTTGATTGACAGATTTACATTAATGAATCTAAGTTAAGATTCATATTCAAAACTTTATTGTCCAATAAATCAGGCAATAATGGACATTTGTCTTTCACTGGTTCATGGCACACATTAGGATACAGTACATTTAGAAACATTAATTATGCATAAAAGGACAACACATGACATGTAATAAAATTTCTGAAATATGTAAAATGCTGTGTACTGACAGGAGTAACAGTCGAAAGTGAAGTTACACTCTCATGAAAATCCAGATATTACATTTTGTGAATATTTCTTCTCTCTTTCCTCTGGCTGGAGGTTATTTTGCTGAGACTTGTCTCATGTGAAGCTGCCAGCTCAGATCACTGACTCTGATGTGTACCATTGTGCACTTCACCAATAATGTAACACTCATATTTACTGTACTTACTGCAGGCTGTACGCTGAGCATCCTGCCCAGGTTTAGGGCCACGCTGCCTGGTTCCTCCTCTTGCTGTGAGGCCTAGCTTTTACGGCATCGAACTGCCAACCCACACACACACTCACGCACACCTAAGGACATTGTATGTTGTTTAGATGTCAAGTCATCTCCTCACGAGTGGAGGTTTGATTGCTTAACAGAGCTACAACTTGTGTGTGGTAACTCATACGAGGCCTGCAGTCACTGTATGCTGGGTTACCTGTAGAAATGGGTCACATTGTGTTTGCTGCACTCTCTGCTCTGACATCAGCTTCTGCAGAACAGAGCCCAGTATATACTCCAACAAATCAACAGACAGACAGACAGACAGTCATGAGAGGTGGAAAGACAAGATAGAACCAAGATGGAGGCTAAAAAATGAGCTTCCCTTTTGCATTGTGCTTCAAGCTCACTTTTAATGTGTGTGTGTGTGTTTGTTTGTGTGTGCACATGCATGTATGTGAAGTGTAAAGTACAGTTTGGTAGTTGTGTCCACAGAGGTCTGACCTCTGTCTGTCTGTCTGTCTGATTTATCACCATTCAGACTGCAGCACACTGCTACTGTACATTCCATAATTTATGAGTAAGAGATGCTCACAGATTTAGTATGCTTGAGCACACACACACACACACACGTATGTAGGCTTGCGCGGACATCAACACATATACACACATATATGCAGATGCACATGTGACCCCCCCTTTCCCAAAGCCACATCATTCTTGTGGAGGTGTCAGGTCATAAAATGCGTCTGACCTGTGTTTGAATCGCAGCATTTTTAATTTCACAACTCGGTGCAGATGAGATGATGACGCTGTGCGTGAATTCTAGATTTCACCAGAAGACGAGTAGGGTCGCTCTACCTCTTTTGTCTTTTGGTATCTTTTCTAGAACAAGAGGAAGCTTTAAGAAAGGTGAGACTGATTTTCTGCAGGTTAAATCTTTGATTCTTTTTAATGCACTTTGGCAAAGCCTCAGTTGCAGGCACAAAGTAACATTCTTGCACAGAGTACACAAAATATTAGGGATGACTTCCTGAAACTGAGTTGAAGTGCCATTTTTCACAATTTCTAGTTGTTCCAGCACTTCAAATTATCCTCTGCTTCCCTTTGTTTTCATTTTTTGTGTGAACAGATTTAAAAAGAGCAATCAATAAAACATCACATTTTGACCTGGAATCATTTATTCAATGCACTCCATGAATATTTAATAACATTTGGTTTATTGTCCGAATCCAGCGTTGAACACTTTACATCTCACCTAATTTACACTCAGTGTTAGAATGAAACACTCTGGCCTGAGTGGAAATCTTCACAACAATTTGGTGCAATTTCTCCCTCAGAGACACCTGGGAGAGATTAATGGGTGGAAATCTATATATGTTTTTGTTTGTCAGGCAGATTCGGTGTGTGTTGTGTGTTTTGGCGTTGCCACGCCGAAACAGTTTACACCCAAAGGTGTAGACGTGCCTTCTGCTTCTCATTCACTGCAAATAACCCCAGCTTTCCTCCGAGAGGCTGATTTAGTGTGAAGAGACGCAAACAGGACGACAGCTCTCATTGTAGTCGCAAGCACACACACACACACACACACATGCACACACACGTGAAGAGAGAGGGAAAGAGAGAGAGGGCTGTGTGTAAATTGCAGTCGCCCACTTGAGATGCATGTTTCCCTTTGGCTTGTCAAATAGCCGTGCACCCTGCTGGGGACAAGTCTTTGTTAGACAGAGACACAGAGACAACGAGTGGATCGTTGTGTAGATGAGGTGTTTTTAAAATGCCATAAATGAAAATGCACTTCTTCAGTGCGTCTCATTAAGTGTCACAGCTGATTGTAATGAATACATAATGATATTCCTAATACTGAGTCATATCATTCATTATTTTCTACACTGGTCCTCTGCAGTTGTAGACGCTAAAGCTTTAAAGGGTCATTTCACTCAAATGAACAGAACATATTTTCTTATTGTGGGCAGTTTAACTAAAAGAATATTCCCTATAAAAACAGTTGACAGTGAGGTCTGAGTGTCATTCAGTGTAACCTTGATGCTGTCTGGGTCAGAGCAGTTTTAAATGTCAGGCGCTGACATGCTGTGGTACCACAAATACAATTTTATTCACCACAATAAGTAACTGAGAAAATGTGATTTTGGTCATTTGGGTGAAATGATCCTTTAAATGCCAGTTTTGGTTATTTCTGGTTCAAGAAAAAAATGTTTTGTTTTGTTTTTTGTTGAAAATTGTCTATGAATGCAATATAAAAGGTGTGAGTCTGTGTGTGTGTGTGCCTGAGCCACACACACACACACACACGCACACACACACACACACACACACACACACACACACACACACACACACACATACACACACACACACACACACACACACACACACACCATAACCTGCATACCAGAGTGTTGGTTTGCTCAGCTGAGGCTTGAGCTGTCTGTCTGTCATCACACATCTCCCCCTTTTCCCCCTCTCTTTCTCTCTCTCTCTCTTTATATTTCCCTATGTCTCTCTATCTCTCCACCTCTCTTTCTTTCTGTGTCTATGTCTCTCTCTCTCTCTCTCTCTGCTAGGGGGAGCTCTCAGGCTGTCAGTGCTGAGCTCGCTCTGCCAGTGAGAGTGTGTGTATGTGTGTGTTTTAATCAGATGACATCAGCGCTGAAAAAGACCACATTTACCTTGGAACTGTCAGCACCTGCACACTGTGTACTCCACTGTCTGTGTGTGTGTGTGTGTGTGTGTGTGTGTGTGTGTGTGTGTGTGTGTGTATGTGTGTGTGTGTGTGTCGCACTTTGTATTTACACACTTTGGACTGTAAACTTATGACAGACGCTGACTGACATCCATCGCACTCAGTGTGAATGTGTGTGTCTGCGTCTGAGTGTGTACACTATTATTGCAAATGGTACATTTCCTCCTTTACTCTAAATGAATCTATATGTTTTTGTCAGTTTTTTGTGCTCTAATTTTGTTCTGAGTTCTTTGTTAATATATAACATGTCAGTTTAGTTTAAACATCAACTGTTTTTCTTTTACTTTAATTCACTTTAATTAAACTGCTTTGACAGGTATTGCCTTTAATAAAGGACAAAAAGAGCAAACTGCAAATAATCTCAAAATAAATTCATTTATTACATACTACTATCCATTTGTTAATGGTTAGTTATTACGACATAAAATGTTTTATACAATTGAAAAACAACATAAAACACATGTAATGATCAGAAATGGTGAATGAAATCAGTCATTTCATACTGATTTTAAAAGGATTTGTAGCTGTGTTATTTGGGGGATTTAACACTCTGGTTGCTCTGCTGTGTTTCTGAGGAGCACTTTTTTTCTATCACAGCACATCTCGGCCAGGTGGCTCTGTGCTCATTCACACACCAGCCTTAAATCTCTGCCTCTCTCTGCATCATCACATGTGAATCCAACTAATGCCACAATCAGACTGAAACAAATGTTGAGAATCATTCGCACATTTGTGTCTGATCCACGTCTGATTGGCTCAACACAGTAATCCTGACTGCGACCAGAATGGGGGGATTTACCTCGTGGTAACTTGAATTAGCTTTGAGGTAAACAGGTTTTAATTTGAAATCAGGTCAAATCTGGAAATAGGCTGCGAGTCATAACGTTAATTCTTGAGCATTTCCTCAATTTCTGTTTGAAAATGAAGGCACATTTTTCATTTCTTGAGCATCAACAATGTTCTATTTAAAGTTACTACAGTAGTAGTATAGTTTCTGCTGTAAAATTTACTTTACTTAAGTATTTTTCTTTATTTTTTTGATAGTTGACAATAGAGAGGTGGCAGGAAATAAGGGAAGGCAAGGAGAAAGAGCGACAAAAACTCATAGTGAGGAAGTCTTATATCTACACCGATGCCACCACACACTGTACTTATCGACCACATTTGAAATCATACATTTAATTTTTGCAAAAGGGAACAAAACTGCTACATAAAAAAGTTTCTAAAATAAAATGAATGACTTCAAA